>NW_023637625.1:0-300000 GCF_015220235.1 Choloepus didactylus | reverse complement strand
TAAAAAAGGGAAAAAGCAGGAAATCCCCTTTTCAGAGGCATTCCCCAGCCCTCCAGATCACCAGGCAAGAACCAGAGTTGCTACCTGGTTCTGTGTGCCCCCTTTTCTTGGGACACAGCTCATTTCCAGTATTCTGAATTCAGCAGACTCCAAAAGCCTCTATTTTTATTTATTTATTTATGCATTTTTTTTTGTCAGCCCTGCCTCCTCTCTGCCAGGATAAACCTCTGGTTTCCTTTCCTGCTTGCTCTGGGTTTATCTGTGCTCATAGCATGTGTTCAGTAGTCCAAATTCATTAATTAAAAATGCAATTGGAGCTTGGTTGAGCTACATTCTATTGTTCCCAGCAAGTACTGCTTATTTTTCCTACAGCAAAGTTTTGCAACTCAGCCTACTGTGCTGGTTGGGGAAGGGCTGCAGCTCCATAGCTTGGGAGCTTTACTTACAGTTCTGTGCTGCAATCTCAGCCATTCCATCCCTTCCACACTGGTGTACAATATCCCCTATCAGTTGTTCCAGACAATTTTCTAGTTGTTCCTGGCTATCTTCTAGTTGCTCTAGGGGACTAACTAAATTCCACACTTCCTTTTGCCACCATCTTGCCTTTTCCCATGGTCTACTTAGGATTTTTGCATCTACGTTCCTAAGAGATATTGACTTATTGTTTACTTTTCAAGTGAAATTTTTATCTGGATTTGTTTCAGGGTAATAGGGGATTCATAGAATGAATTGGAAAGTGCTCCCTCTTCCCCTAGTTTTTGGAAGAGTTTGTGAAGAGTTGGTATTTTTTTTTCTTTAAAGATTAATTTTTTTCTTTAAGAGTTTGGTAGAATTTATCAAGGAAGTCATCTGGACCTGGGCTTTTCTTTGTGGGAAATTTTAAAATTACTAATTCTATCTCTTTACTTGTTATAGGTTTATTCAGATTTTCTATTTATTCTTGATTCAGTATCAGTAATCTGCCCTGATGAATAATTCCACAAATCAGAGAAAATTTTCTGAGGACTGAAGAGTCTGACTGCTGGCAAAAATCCTGAGGGTGATCTTTCAGGCCCAACCATGGGCAGTGACAAAGGCTTTACCTGGAGGGTCTCATGATGGAAAGCTGCCTTCCCCTCACTAGGCTTTGTGCACAGCCAGTGCAGTGCAGTTTCTGAAGGAATTTACAGTCAAGGACTCAGGGACTCAAGGGCCATCAGGCTCTTATGCATAGCTGCATGCCTAACCCAGGTGCCTCCATTTGGAGGCCTCCAAATCAGGTGTCCCTCAGTCAAGATCTTCCATGGGCACCTTTGCTAAGATCTCCTTTTGGGGGAGGAGGCTTGAAGATACTTTTCTCCACCCTGACTCAGTATTCACTACTTTTTCATTCCCAGTCCTTCCCACACCCTCCCCTGGCTCCTGAGTCCATGAAACTGCAGAAGCTAGAAGTTTAGGGCTCCGCTGACAGTGAGATGATCTCCACATCTGTGCTTATCCACCTGACCCATGCCTGACACTGTTCCATGGGGAAAAAAATGGAACACTGGGGGAGCCAGCTCTTTCTCCTGTTTAGCCTCTGGCTTATACTGTCACAGTGAATGATTAAAGGCTTGACTGTTACTTTCACTTTGGCTTGTCTTTTAAGTGACCACTCCAACATCTGGTAGCTCAGATCTCTCCAGCTCAGCTCAGCTCTTGACAGTGTCCTCAAGAGTACTGATGTGAGTGATGAGAACATATAGTTGAAGTCAGGAAATCTCACTTATCTGGTTGATCACACAGAACTACCTTATTATGGAGCTTGGAGTGCAGGGACATGGATAGCATGAAGATATTTATTTTTCTATGTCTGATGGAGTTGATATTTAGACTAAATTGTGCCTTCTAGAATTCAGTCACAGATATAGCCAGGTGTGATAATTGGAAGGGCAAGTGTCTTAAGGCTTCTTTTTGTTTTGTTTTGTTCTGTTTTTTTTTTTTTTTTCATTTTTACTGAGATTGTTCAGATATCACACAATTATCCAAAGATCCAAAGTGTACAATCACTTGCCCCTGGGTACTCTCATACAGCTGTGCATCCATCACCACACTTAATTTTTGTTCAATTTTTAGAAACTTTTCATTACTCCAGACAAGAAATAAAGTGAAAGATGAAAAAAGAAAAAAAGAAAAGTAAACTCTAATCCTCCCCTATCCCTAACCAACCCCCCTCAATTGTTGACTTGTAGTATTGGTATAGTACATTTGTTACTGTTTATGAAAAAAATGTTGAAGTACTACTAACTGTAGTATACAGTTTGCAATAGGTATATATTTCTTCCCTACATGCCCCTCTATTATTAACTTCTAATTCTATTGTCATACATTTGTTCTGGTTCATGGAAGCGATTTCTAGTATTTGTACAGTTGATCATGGATATTGCCCACCAAAGGATTCAATTTTACACATTCCCATCTTTTGACCTCCAACTTTCCTTCTGGTGACATATATGACTCTGAGCTTCCCCTTTCCACCTCATTCACACACCATTCGGCGTTGTTAATTATTCTCACATCCTGCTACTGACTCCCCTGTTCATTTCCAAACATTTAAGTTCATCCTAATTGAACATTCTGCTCATACTAAGCAACCACTCCCCATTCTTAAGCCTCATCCTATATCTTGGTACCTTATATTTCATGTCTATGAGTTTACATATTATAATTAGTTCATATCAGTGAGACCCTACAATAATTGTCCTTATGTGTCTGGCTTATTTCACTCAGTATATTGCCCTCGAGGTTTTGTCATCAACCCATTTTTTTTTAATATGGTTTTGTTCACTCAACATACATTCCATCCCAAGTAAATAATCAATGGTTCTCTGCATGGTCATATGTTTATGTGTTCACCACCTTCACCATTATCTATGTAAGAGCATCTACATTTCTTCCACAAGGCAGGAGGGAGAGTCAAAGAAGGCAGAAAGGCAAAAGAAAGAGGAAAAAAAATGACAGCTAGGAAGCAGCAAAAAGAAAAATAACCTTAAATCAAAGTAGAATAAAGAATCAGACAATACCACCAATGTCAAGTGTCTAACATGCCTCCCCTATCCCCCCCTCTTATCTGCATTTACCTTGGTATATCACTTTTGTTACATTAAAGGAAGCATAATACAATGATTCTATTAGTTGCAGTCTCTAGTTTATGCTGATTGCATTCCTCCCCCAATGCCTCCCCATTTTTAACACCTTGCAAAGTTGACATTTGCTTGTTCTCCCTCATAAAACAACATATTTGTACATTTTATCACAATTGTTGAATACTCTAGATTTCAGCAAGTTACACAGTCCCAGTCTTTATCTTTCCTCTTTTTGTGGTGTCTCACACACTTCCCACCTTCCTCTCTCATCAATATTCATAGTTATCTTTGTTCAGTGTACTTACATTGCTGTACTACCATCTCCCAAAATTGTGTTCCAAACCACACACTCCTGTCTTCTATCACCCTGTAGTGCTCCCTTTAGTATTTCCTGTAGGGCAGGTGTCTTGTTCACAAAGTCTCTCATTGTCTGTTTGTCAGAAAATATTTTGAGCTCTCCCTCATATTTGAAGGACAGCTTTGCTGGATATAGGATTCTTGGTTGGTGGTTTTTCTCTTTCAGTATCTTAAATATATCACACCGCTTCCTTCTTGCCTCCATGGTTTCTGCTGAGAGATCCACACATAGTCTTATTAAGCTTCCTTTGTATGTAATGGATCGCTTTTCTCTTGCTGCTTTCAGGATTCTCTCTTTGTCTTTGACATTTGATAATCTGATTATTAAGTGTCTTGGCGTAGGCCTATTCATATCTCATCTGTTTGGAGTATGCTGCGCTTCTTGGATCTGTAATTTTATGTCTTTCATAAGAGGTGGGAAATTTTCATTAATTATTTCCTCTATTATTGCTTCTGCCCCCTTTCCCTTCTCTTCTCCTTCTGGGACACCAATGATACGTACATTATTGTACTTTGTTTCATCGTTGAGTTCCCGGAGACATTGCTCATATTTTTTCATTCTTTTCTCCATCTGCTCCTTTGAGTGTAGGCTTTCAGGTGTTTTGTTCTCCAGTTCCTGAGTGTTTTCTTCTGCCTCTTGAGATCTGCTGTTGTATGTTTCCATTGTGTCTTTCATCTCTTGTGTTGTGCCTTTCATTTCCATAGATTCTACTAGTTGTTTTTTTGAACTTTTGATTTCTGCCATATACATGTCCAGTGCTTCCTTTACAGCCTCTCTCTCTTTTGCAATATCTTCTCTAAACTTTTTGAATTGATTTAGCATTAGTTGTTTAAATTCCTGTATCTCAGTTGAAGTGTAAATTTGTTCCTTTAACTAGGCCATAACTTCATTTTTCTTAGGGTAGGTTGTACTTTTCTGTTGTCTAGGCATGGTTTCCTTGGTTACCCCAATCAGGTTTTCCCAGACCAGAACAGGCTCAGGTCCCTGAAAGAAGAAATATTCAGTATCTGGTTTCCCTGAGGGTATGTCTTAGAAAATTGGTGCACCCTGTGATGCCTCAGGTCACTGTGCTTTTCTGCCCAGCAGATGGCGCCTGTCAGCCTGTAACTCCAGACTGGTGTAAAGAGGTGTGACCCATGGCTGTTTTCCCCTAGGCTCTGGGGTCTGGTTCTGAATGGAAGGTGGGTAGTAGAGTGGGGCCCACCCCTTTCCTCTTAGGGAAGATAACCCCTCTAGGAAGAGTCCATTAGCATTTGAATAGACAACCTGTGCTGTCTCCACCCTTCCCAGAGTCACAGCCCTGGAAACTGAATATGACTGGGGCTTTCTCCACTGAGCCAAAAAAGAAACAGATAGTCCCCTTCAGACCCAGTCCAAGGCGACCCTCCGGCTCTCCAAGGTCAGTCATCACCCAAAGCCTCTGTTTTTGGGGGATTCATACCTGTAGTGAGCAGTTCACACTCGCTCCTTAAAACCCCAGTTGGAGCTCAGCTGAGCTATATTTGCTTGCTGGGAGAGAGCTTCTCTCTGGCACCACGAGGCTTTGCAGCTTCAGCTATGGGGGAGGGGGTCTCATGACTTGGATCCGCCAGTCTTACTTACAGATTTTATGCTGTGTTCTCAGGCATTCCTCCCAATTCAGGTTGGTGTATGATGAGTGGATGGTCTCGTTTGTCCCCCCGCAGTTATTCTGGATTATTTACTAGTTGTTTCTGGTTTTTTGTAGTTTTTCCAGGGGGACTACTTAGCTTCCACTCCTCTCCATGCCGCCATCTTGCCCTGCCTCTGTCAATAGCAGACTTTTGATGATGCTTTGGAGATACTAGCCCAGAGTTTTCTCTTAGGAAGCTAAGAGAGGACAGAATGCTCCAAGAACAACATTTTGAAGAATGCACAGGAGCTGAGAAAGGTTCTGGAACACAACCCAGGATCAGCAGATGCCAGCCATGTGCCTTCCTAGTAACAGAGGTTTTCCAGACACCATTGGTCTTCCTTCAGTGAAGTTATACTCATGTTGATGCCTTAATTTGGACATTTTCTTGGCCTTCACACTGTAAGTTTGTAACCAAATAAACCCCCATTATAAAATCCAATCCATTTCTGGTGTTTTACAAAATGGCAGCATTAGCAAACCAGAACACTCTCTAAGACCAACTCTGCAAATAAATTCATTACTTCCCCCCCTCAAGTGGGACATGACTCCCAGCTGATCCCTTTGTGTATAACCTGATTGATCCTTGGAATTTTGGATATCTGTGTGACACCTGAAACTCAGAGCTAGAACTCGGCAGATATGGATGTCAGCATTACCTCATACAGCAACTGTTAAAAAAAAAAAAAGCTGAAAAAGAGCCCAGGCTTCAAATAAAGATATGAATGAAGCAGACGTGGTTAGAACTAGGGCAAATTGGGCCAAATACTGACTGCATTTTAAAACTTCAACTTCCATGTGAGACCAAGGGAAGAGATGTTTAGTTGGTGCAAGGTCTATATTTCCTAAACAATTTAACTCATACAGTTTGTTTGAATACCATAATTACATGGAACTTTTAACAGAAGGTGAGAACTGGTAGGCTTATATAGGTTGCTGTGAAATGGCAACATATCCGAAAGTAATTTTAGCAGAGAATGGAAATGTATATGCAGGGCACCCCTGAGGAGCTGGGGGAAAATGAGGAAGTTTTGGGCTTCTGCACCTGAATTGCTGATGTTCTTGCAAGCACTGAGGACTGGCTGTTGAATGTGCGGAGCCCTCTATCACGGGGCTTGCCCTTGTGGAGCTCCTTGCTGCAAGGGAGAGGCTAAACCTGCTTGTGGTTTTGCCTAAGAGTCTCCTTCTGAGTACCTCTTTGTTGCTCAGATGTGCAACCTCTCTCTCTGGCTGGGCCAGCTCGGCAGGTGAACTGGCTACCCTCCCCACCCCTGCATGGGATCTGACTCCCAGGGGGTAAATCTCCCTGGCAATGCAGGATGTGACTCCAGGATAGGAATCCGGACCTGGTGTTGTGGGATTGAGAACATCTTCTTGACCAAAAGGGGGATGCAAAATGAAATGAAATAAAGCTTCAGTGGGTGAGAGATTCCAAATGGAGTTGAGAGGTCATTCTGTTGGACGTTCTTATGCACGATGTAGATAACACTTTTTAGGTTTTGATATATTGGAATAGCTAAAATCAAATACCTGAAACTACCATACTCCACCCAGTCCTTGACTCCTGTAGACAATTGTATAACAATGTAGCTTACAAGGGGTGACAGTGTGATTGTGAAAACCTTTTGGATTGCACTCCTTTATCCAGTGCATGGATGGATGAGTAGAAAAATGGGGAAAAAAAAAACTAAAAGAAAAAAAGGGTAGGATGGGGGAGAAGATTTGGGTGTTTTTTTTTTCACTTTTAGTTTTTTACTCTTATTTTTACTTTTTCTAGTATAAGGAAAATGTTCAGAAAATAGACTAGGGTGAGGAATACACAACTATATGATTGTACTGTGAACAAGTATTGTATTGGATGATTGTATAGTAAGTGAATATATCTCAATAAAATTGAACTAAAAAATGAGGTTGCACTAGGTCATCAACTTATTTTTTTCTGCTTTTAAAATACTTTCCAATTTATTTTTACAGTGAATAAGAATTACTGTTGTAATCATAAAAAGAAGCCTCTTCTCTAATGCTATTGAAGGACCAACACCCCACCAGCCAGACACATTCCCATTGTGTCAATACACTGGGTGAATTCTGTGGGGGTGGGAATTCCAGAGGCATGGAATTTTGGAGTAGCAACCCAAATTAGGCCATAAGGGTAGAATAAAAGAGCTCACTTCTCCTTTATATACCATTCAGAAAAGAGCTCTCAGAGAAATGGCCCAAACTCTTTGAGGGCAATCTCAGTCTTGGTTCTAATTTTTTGGTTTTCATGTGCCAAAGAGCCCCTTCACTCCCTTCTGGCATCCATTTTGGTAATCCATCCTGTATAAGGTGGCACAGTCTAACCAGGCAGACCTAAATATTATAATCTGTTAGCAGCTTCATCACAATTTTAAAAAGGCCTATTTCTCAAACACAGATAAGTGAACCTTGGGAGGAGAGAGGTAGGATGGGGAAGGGGGTAATACATAAAGCAACAAGATACATCCATTTTACCAATGAGTGATTTTAAATGATATTTTTATATTTAAACAAACTCTGATAGATTATGGAGTAGAAAGCAAAATGTGCATGGATTTTTTAAGTAAAACCTGAGTCTTCAACAAAATTTTATGCTTAAAATATTCATATGCCTCAGCTTTGGGATACTTCTGTGGAAAAATGTGGGAAGTTCAGAGGGCCATATGTTTCCTTCTCTATTAGGTAGGCATTCAATTTCTTCCTGTATCTGAACAATTAGGCTCTTCATAGTCCATCTCTCTCTGACTCTGCAGGAAGCCCCAGGGTGATAACCGAGAATAAGGCCTATTTTATTTAAAAACTCAAGATTTACTCAACATGACTAAGTATGGGAGGAGTACGCGAGGAGTAATGGTTTGTCTTTTTCCCCTCAAAGCTTGTGTTATGAGTTTTTCTCCTTTGCCCACTTGGTTTATGTCCTAGAGTTGTGTGCAAGACTGGATAATGTGTTATCACAATTCAACTTTACGTGATACCAAAAATCAAGTGCATTAGAAGAACTTTTCTTATCTGGGCTTTCTGGATGACCCTCTGTGACTACAGAGTCAATCCTCAATTCCAGCTCATAGGTACCTCTTCCAGAGGTTTTTGAACAAGGCTTAGTTCTTTTGTGATATTCCTCCAAACCCTAACAGTGACTTCTGTTCTCCAAAATGGATTATAGGGCATTCCTGACTAAACTGTGAAATACTCTGAAATCTAGAAAGAGAGGTGGGCCATGTGACGCTCTAAAGGAACAAACAGAGGTTCATTTATTCATCCATTGTTTCAACAACGTTTATTAAGTGCCCATTATGTCCTAGGCACTGTTCTTGATTCCAGGGATTCAATATGGAGCCAAAGCTGACACCACCCTGGCTCTCATGATTATCTGATGCAGGAGATAGGTCTCAATAAGGCACAAATGCATAAATAACTACAATTAGAATAACATAAATAGGCCTTCACAGTCACATCGACTCTGCTCTGGTGTATGGGCAAGAGTGTCTGGCATATTGGATTATTAATCTCATTTCTTCCTTCTCTGTATAATAGAATTATACACATGTACTCTTGGCCATGCGACTTTCCAGTACCTTCCACTCAGTAGAATAGGAGGAGTGTATTTCCCCATCCCATTGACTTTGGGCTTAGTCACATGAATTACTCTGACCAATGGAAAATGGGGCAGAGTGATAGTGTATCAGTTCTGAGTAGGGGAGTTAAGAAGAATCTTGTATTTTTCTCCCCTCTTGCTGAACCGAGCCTATGAAGTGAAGCTAGCTGAGTGCAATAGACCCACAGTCAAGTCACAGAACAGCGAGCAAGAGATAAAGGTTGGTTGTTGTAGTATATGGAATTTTGGTTTCTTTCTTTTTTTTTTTTTTTTTGTTACTGTAGCAAAACTGACAGTCCATCAGTCAACAAATATTTACCAAGTACCTACAACATGCCAAGCACTGGGCGAGCGGCTGGGATTAAATGGGTAGCAAAAAACTGACACTGTTTCATAAAAATTACTAACTACCTCTTATTTTTGTTTTGTTGGCATGCTTTTTTTTAAATTTCATTCTCTCTTTTTATTTGCTCCTTAAAAGTTCAGCCAGAACAGATGTACTAACAGTGTTTGAGATCTCAATGTTGTTTGGTCTAGTCTTGGGTTTCCACACCCCTCTAACCTCATCATCCCCACCCCCGCCTCCAACATCATTAAGCTTCTCTTGGGCTCCCAGAACAGAGGTGTTACTGAGACATTATCATTTCCAATGGCATGGAAAATCTGTCTCCCTTGGGAAAAGAAGGGTTTCCTTGCCAGTTTCCAGGAATTGGAAAAGATCTAAAACTACCCATATTTTAAAATTCTGTCTTCAGTTATGAAAAAGTTTCTAGTAATTTAGTGCCTATAATGTGTTTCATTGCTGCAGAGTATGCTTATGACCTGTCCATTTGCTATCTGAAAGTTCAATCTGAACACAAGCATGCAGGGTGGAGGTCTCTCCAGCTTTGTTTTGTGAGAAAGAGACATTTGTCACTCCCTAAAGCTTTGAAGAAGAGGCAGAACTGATAGGGCCTCTCTTTGGCTCCTGTTCACTCAAAAGTTACATCAAATGAGGCCAGGAACATTATTTATATAGTCTTATTTTATCCTCCCAATACTCCTACAATGTAAATATTCATTTAAAACATTTTACTGAGCACCTACAATGTACTAGACAGGATTCCAGGTCCTTGGCTCTATCAATTGAATAGTCAAAGATCTCTGCCCTTGTATGGCTTGTACCTTCATGGAAGGAGACAGAAAAAAAAAACCATTCAAAAAACTATTCAAAAAACAATTAAACAAATGAAGTAATCTTTTAGAATATAAGTACTATGTAAAAGGAAAAAAAAGTATGACTACGTATTATTGTATTTTGAAATGGAATATTGGTATCTGCCCTGAGTTCAAATCTCAACTCTGCAGTTTAGTAACTAGGTGATCTTGGCAAATTCCTTATTGTCCCTAAGCCTCAGTTTCCTCCTCTGAAAAACCAGGATGAAACCTGTCTTGAAGGATTGTCATGAGGACTGAGATAATGCATGTAAAATATTTAACCCAGTGCCTGACTCATGATAAGTGGTCAGGGATTGCCACGGCCAGGATTTGCAACCCCATCTTTTTAATCTTAAATTTTTTAATTTAGAAATAACTTCAGACTTACAGAAAAGTATCAGAATCATACAAAGAACATCCATATATTATTTGCCCAGATTCACCTATTACCATTATAGCTCCTTTGCACATGCTTTCTTTGTGTACATACATTTCTTTTCTGAACCACTTGAGAGTAAGTTGCATAATTTATGATCCATTATCCCTAAATACTTCAATGTGTATTTCCTAAGAATAAGGATATTCTTTTACATAACACAATACAGTTATTAATTTTGTAAATTTAACGTTGATACAATAACCTACTACACATATTCCAGTTTTGTCAGTTGACCCAACATCATTCTTTATAGCATTTTCCACCCCACTCCTGTACAGGGATCCAGTTTAGGATCAGGTATGCATTTAATTGTTGTGTCTCTTTAATCTCCTTTAATCTGGAACATTTCCACAGACTTTGTCTTTTATGACATTGACATTTTTGAAGAATGCAGTCCCGACTCCACTTCTGTCTTTCTTCAGTAGAACATTCCTCCTTTATGGTTTGTCTGATGTTTCCTCATGATTAGATTTGGTGATGCTTTCTCAGCTGGAACACTACATAGATGATGCTGGGTATTTCTGGAAGCACATGTTGTCCATCTGCCCTTCATGGGTATGTTAATTTTGATCAGTTGGTCAAAGTGTTATCTAATTTCTTCACTGAATATTCTTTTTACTATGCAATTAACAAGCAGTCTGTGGGGTAGTACTTTAAGACCATGCAAATAACCTACTCCTAATCTAAATCCATTGATGATTCTTCTGTGAACTAATATTTACTATGATAGTTGCAAAATGCTGATTTTCCAACTCCAGCACTTCCTCCTGTAATATCCCTCCTTTCTCTCCCATTTTATCTACTTAGTAATTTATCTGTTTATTACTGGTATGAACTCATGGCTTTCTATGTCTTTAATATTTTGTAGTTCATTACTGTACTTAATTATTTTGGTTCTCAGTTTATCCCAGATTTGACCTATGGCCCCTTCAAGCTGGTTCTTATCTTTAAAACATGCACACATCATTTATTTTGAGCACTTCTTTAATTTCTGGCATAATGATATGTTCCAGGCTCATCTTATACCTACCTTACCCCAGCCCTGGAATCAGTCATCTCTCCAAGGAGCTCTGGTACAATAAAAGCTGTTTATCACACCACAGCTGGGTCAGCCCTGCAAATGCCAAGGCTACACTAGTGGGATTTTTATGGAAAGCTGCATCTCTGGGATACAGCGTATTTTCTGGGAATTAATGGGAAACAATGTTGTTTAGAAAGTTGACCAGAGAGTTAGAATCTTCCATGGTAAACAAGTGGGAATTAGTGAAAGCTCTTGATCAGAATTTGCAACTGGAAATCTCAATAAAAAAATGAAGGACTAGGCTGAAGATTGATTTAGTAAAGATTTGATTTATTTGCTGGGGACAGATAGTCTGGACATGCCAAGAATATACTTCATTTCCTTCTACTTAATAAAAAGAAAACTATGTAAAACATCTATCTTATGATTTCCTCTTATAAAAGCACAGTAGCTGAGAAAAATGACACCAACAGAAACTCAATTTCATTTTTATCCATGTAACATCAATTTCTTCTGCTAACTTTTTCTCTTTTGGCTAGGACTGATGGCAAAGAAAACAAGTTAATTGATTTGAGCCTCATCTCCTTTCCCTGCCCACCCTCTAGTGGAAGTGAACTGAAAAAACGCAATGGCCTAAACAGAGACCAGGGGAGAGAAGAAAGGCGAATTAGGTGGTGAGATCACCACAGTTAGAGCTGAAAGGACTTGCAATACCTATGTCTCATCTCCTATCTTGCAGATAGGGAAACTGAGGCCCAAGGAGGGGAAAGCTACTTTTCCAAAGTCATAAACCTAATGGCTGAACCAGAACACATTCTGCCCTATGGTTTATGCCAGCATTTTAAATAAATTCTTGAAAAATTTTCTATTAAAAAAGTTAGCCCACTTGAATGCAGAATTGATTTACAGTTTGTAATACTTTGTCACTGAATATGTTTTTCCAGAACTTTTTCAGGAATGGGGGCGGGGGCAGTCAGTCCTTATTTCAAAATAGCAGACACTGGAACTCATTCCCAAATATTTTCAAAATTGGTGAAAGGAAAAGTGATTAACAAAAACTTTTCATCCAGAGAAACAGAATTTGATGGGGATGGACTTGATCCAAGTAACAGTTCTGAGACTTCAAAGGAATTTTTATAGCATTTTGAATGTGGATGTGCTTAAGGTCTACAATACACAGAACCTCTAATTGTAAGTTTAGAACAATACACAGAACCTCTAGTTGTAAGTTTGGAACTAACTGTTCTAAGTAGTGTACACAAGTTTAAATAAAAGATTTGAAATGCCCTCAACTGGTGATGGAGCTGGAAAGATTTTGGTATCTTTTTAATCTATAACAATGACATATTGCCCTGTTATTAGTCTATACATCTGTTTTCTTTATTTGCAATTTGGTTTAGTGGTATGAGCCATCACATTGCTTTATGAGGTTCGTATTTAATAACAGCAGTAAGCTTCCAGTTGTGTACTGTGCTGTCCTTTTCATGCTCATTATTTCATCCTCAAAGTAATCCTTGGGGGATTATCCTCCAACCACCACCACTCTGGTCCAGGCTACCATCACTTCTTGCCTGGATTATTGCTGCATTGTCCTAACTGGTCCCCTTGTCTCTGGTGTTACTCCTCCTCAATATCCTCTGCTCACTCCATTCTTCACACTGCAGCCCATCTGTTTGGCCTTGCCTTTAGCCAGTCCTCCTCATCCTTTGTGTTCTAACTCAGTGACCATCAACATTTCCTGCTCAAATAACATCTGACACATTTTCTAACTGACACCTAAACTATTACATCCTAAGTTAAAATACTAGAGGAGATGCAATCCAGGCATTATGTAAATATTTTAGAACAAAGTTATATTACTCATTTAGTGGAATCTTAATACCATAGTGTGATGGTTTGTATCTGTTATGTACCTCAGAAAAGATCATGTTCTTTTAATACATTCTTGTGGGGGCAGACCTATTGTGGGTGGGACCTTTTGGTTAGGCTATTTCAACTGAGATGTGACCCAGCCCATTCAAGGCAGGTCTTAATCTTTTACTGGAGTCCTTTGGGAAGAGGGTAAAAGACAATAAAAGCCCAAGAGCTTGGGGAGAAACACCCAGAGACATTTTGAGTCAGTCATCGAACCCAGAGCCAGGAGAGAAGGGCCAGCAGACTCCAGCCATGTGCCTTCCCATGCGACAAAGGAACCCCAGATGCCAGTTGCCTTTCCTCAGAGAAGGTATCTTCCTCTTGATGCCTTAATTTGGACATTTTCATGGCTTTAGAACTGTAAATTTGTGGACTAATAAACTCCCACTGAAAAACCAACCCATTTCTGGTATATTGCATTCCGACAGCTTAGGAAACAGAAACACATAGCAATTTTAAACTTTATTACATTTATTAAAGTTAATTATAAGTTTATTAAGCTATAATCACAATAAAATTCATGCCACAGCAACTTGATACCTACCATCATTCCTTTCAAAAATACATGTACACAATTGCCTTTTTCCTTATATTTTCATTCCTCTTCTCCCATAGATTTTTTACCCCAATATAATGTATTTTTATTCTTGAAACTGTTTATATTGATTATCCTGTCATACTTTCTTGCAGTAAATACACATATACATGTTAAATTTGAAATTATTTTTAATTTCCAGTGACCATAAGGCTCTAAATGTTAACACATTTCTTCAGAATCAAGTTAGCTTTACAATTATATCACTATGCACTCAGTCAACATAGATTAGCAATATTTTAATCAATAATTAAAAATGAGAAGTAAACTTTTTTTGGAAATATAGCTCCAAAGGAGGTGAATGGTGCTGTTTTCAATTAATTTATATTTTCTGTGGATGAATATTTCTTACTGATAGGAGACAGCATCAATTCTATTCCTATTTTTCTTTACTTTTATACATATAAGCATTGAGGAACATTATTCACAAATTTAAGTAGATGAGAATGGAAGTCTTGTTAGAGCAATGTCATTCAATATTTTGAACCCTTTCCAAATTATCTTAAGCGACCAATTAGCGAAATTATTTTTTAATGTTTAGCTACAACCTAATTGGGCCCCCCTTCAACTTTGTTTAAAGTCAAGAATTGGAAACCACTTGACTTGCAAGATTTTTTACCCATTTATTGGAGTTGTCATTTTCTTAGCACCAACACCAATATTTTCAATTGTCCCTCTGTCTCTGGAGGTTTTGACACCCTGGGGTCATACACCATAATAAGTTTTAGAATGGGTGGGAAGTATGATTTTCATAAAGGGAGACACAGGCGATCATGACAGAGGTAGGAAAGGAGTTTCGGCAGGTCACTTCTTCCTCAAGCAAATGGATTTTAGAAAATCTGAGAACATATGGAAGTGGGGGATTTGGAAATTGAATCCTTAAAAATTACCTGAGCCCACATATGTCTTGGAAAGTCTTCATGTACAATCAAGGGTATGTGCACTTATTTTTATAGCTGCTCCAATCCAGGAGTTCTCACATTTTAATGCTATCAGAATTGCAAATTCTAGGATCCAGCTCCAAATGGTTCTGATTCAGGTGTTTAGTGGGGCCCAGGATTCTGAATTCTAAGCACACCTCCCCTCCATTCCCCATCTGATGTAGGTGTCTGTGCATGACACGGAGGAAATCCTAGGCTAGAGTATAAGACGCAGAGGGTGATAGGCTTATGGGCATACATACATGTCCAAAAACCTGTGGTCTTTTTTTTCACAGGGTAGGCTTCTGAAAGAGGTTAGGGTGGCTACATAGTTTGTTCTCTGTGGTCACACAGCCCCCAAGGGAGTGAACACACCAACGGCTCTTCATGGATGTTGGTTGCGGGCCAAATCCATTCCTAAAAAACCACTCCCTCCTGCCCCACTCCCCATACCCTGCTACTTCCTTGCTCAGCAGATGGCAGGTTCTCTGAGATTGCTCATATGCGGATTATTCCAAGGGCTAAAGGAAAGTTGTATGTCTTTCAGGAATGGTTACAGGCAGTGGCATGCTGGTTCCCAGTTTATAATGACTTGTGAAAGCCAATTTAGAGTAAAAAACTAGAATACAGGTTATCAGGGGCCAGAGTGAGGGTAGGGAGTGGGGAATTAATGCTTAAATTGTACAGTTTTTATTTGTGGTGATGGAAAAGTTTTGGTAATGGATGGCAGTGATGGTAGCATACTGTGAACATAATTAACAACACTGAATTATATAGTTGACTGCAGTTAAAAGGGGGTAATTTTAGGTTGTATATATGCTACTAGAATAAAAACTAAAAAAAACAAAAAACAAAAAACATAGGACTGTAGAACACAATGAACCCTAATATAAACATGGGCTATAGTTAATAGTATAATTATATCCTCTCATCAGTCATAACAAATGTACCACACTAATACAAGTTAATAATGGGGAGAGGGGATATATAGGAACTCTGTATCATCCATGACCCTAATTGTCTGTCTCTTGGACTTTACCCAAATGAGTTAGCTACTTGAACTTCCATTCTAAGATCAGGAGTTCTCAAACTTGAGGGTGCAAAACAATCTCCTAGAAAGTTATTAAAAATAAATTCCTTAACTAGCAGTAAATACCTGAAATTATCAAACTACAACCCAGAACCCTTGAATCTTGAAGACGACTGTATAAAAATGTAGCTTATGAGCAGTGACAATGTGATTGGGAAAGTCATATGGACCACACTCCCCTTTGTCCAGTGTATGGATGGATGAGTAGGAAAATGGGGGCAAAAAAAAAAAAGACACCCAGTGTTCTTTTTTACTTTAATTGTTCTTTTCCACTTTAATTTTTATTATTCCTTTTGTGTGTGTGGTAATGAAAATGTTCAAAAATTAATTTTGGTGATGAATGCACAACTATATAACGGTACTGTGAACAACTGAATGTACACTTTGTATGATTGCATGGTATGCGAATATATCTCAGTAAAAAATTGAATTAAAAGAAAAAGAAAAAAAATAAATTCCTGAGTTGGAAGGAGATGGCAGTATAGAGTGGAGTGGAAGCTAGTTAGTCTCCCAGGAACAACTAGTAAATAATCCAGAATAACTGCTTCGGGAAAAACATGACTGCTCACACAACATACACCAACCTGGATTGGGAGGAATGCCCGAGATCACAGCATAAAATCTGTAAGTAAAAACTACGGAACTGAACCACGAGAGCCCCTCCCCCATGGAAGCCCAAACTGCAAAGCCTCACTGTGCTACAGAGTAGCACTCTCTGAACAAGCAAGTATACCTCAGCCCAGCTCCAACTGAGGTTTTAATTAACAAATGTTGATTGCTCAATACAAGCTACAAATCCCCAACAAGCAGACAGAGGCTTTTGATAATGACTGACCTTGCAGAGCCGGAGAACCTCTCTGGGAGGGAGGGGGAACCCAGAGGAACAGGTGCTAACTCTGGCTGATGGGTGAAACTGAGAGTGGCCACAGACTGTTCCTGAAAGGGGGCTTTCTGTCCCTTTTTCAGCTCAGTGGAGAAAGCCTCAGCCATTTTCAGTTCCCAGAGCTCTGACCCAGACAAGGGTGGAGATAGCAGAGTCAGAGAGACTATTTGAATGCAAACGGTATCTCCCCAGGGGGTGTATCTTCCCTAAGAGGTGGTGCCAAGCTCTACTACCTGCCTTCCATTCAGAATCAGACCCCAGAGCCTGGGGGAAAACAGCCACAGGCCACACCTCCTTATACCGGTCTGGAGTGACAGGCTGACCGGCACCACCTGCTGGGCAGAAAAGCACAGTGCCTTGAGCCCTCAAAGGGTGTATCAATCTTCTAAGACACACCCTCAGGGAGACCTGATACTACTGCATCCTTCTGAAACCTGAGCCCATTCTGGTCTGTGAAAACCTGATTGGGGTAACCAGGGAAACCAGATGCTTAGGCAACGGAAAACTACAACCTACACTAAGAAAAACGAAGCTATGACCCAAAGGAACAAACTTACATTTCAACTGAGATACAGGAATTTAAACAACTAATGCTAAATCAATTCAAAAAGTTTAAGGAAGATATGGCAAAAGAGATGAAGTGTAGAATGAAAACACTGGGCATACATAAGGTAGAAATAGAAAGTTTGAAAAAACAACTGGCAGAATCTATGGAAATGAAAGGCACAACACAAGAGATGAAAAACACAATGGAAACATACAACAGCAGATCTCAAGAGGCAGAAGAAAACACTCAGGAACTGGAGAACAAGAAACCTGAAAGCATACACACAAAAGAACAGATAGAGAAAAGAATGGAAAAATACAAGCAATGTCTCTGGGAACTGAATGACAGCATGAAGCACATGAATGTACATGTCATGGGTGTCCCAGAAGGAGAAGAGAAGGGAAAATAGGCAGAAGCAACAATAGAGGAAATAATCAATGAAAATTTCCCATCTCTTATGAAAGACATAAAATTAGAGATCCACGAAGTGCAATGTACCCCAAACAGAATAGATCTGAATAGGCCTACACCACAACACTTAATATTCAGATTATCAAATGTCAATGATAAAAAGAGAATCCTGAAAACAGCAAGAGAAAAGTGATCCATCACATACAAAGGAAGCTTCATAAGACTATGCAGATTTCTCAATAGAAACCATGGAGGCAAGAAGGAAGTGGTGTGATATATTTAAGAAATTGAAAGAGAAAAACCACCAACCAAGAATCGCATATTTGGCAAAACTGTCCTTCAAATATGAGGGAGAGGCTTAAAATATTCTCTGACAAACAGATAATGACAGAGTTTGTGAACAAAATACCTGCTCTACAGGAAACACTAAACAGAGCACTACAGACAGAAAGGATAAGACAGGAGTGAGAGATTTGGAACACAATTTTGGGAGACAGTAGCACAGCAATGTAAGTACACTGAACAAAGATGACTGTGAGTATGGCTGAAAGAGGAAGGTTAGGAGCATGTGGGACACCAGAAGGAAAGAGGAAAGATAAAGACTGGGACTGTATAACTCAGTGAAACCTAGGGTGCTCAACAATTGTGATAAAATGTACAAATATGTTTTTACATGAGGCAGAACAAATGAATGTCAACATTGCAAGGTGTTAAAAATAGGGTGGGATTTGGGGGAAAATACAATCAATGCAAACCAGAGACTATAATTAACAGAAACATTGTACTATGCTTCCTTTAATGTAACACAACCAATATACCAAAGCTAAATACATATGGGGGGGGTGGTAAGAACATAGGTGAGGGGTATGGGACTCTCGGCATTGGTGATATCTGACTATTCTACTTTGGTTTAATGCTATCTTTTCTTTTGTCACTTCCTAGCTGTCATTTTTTTCCCTTTCTTTTTTTTTCTTTTGTCTCTCTACCTTCTTTGACTCTTCCTCCTTCTTTGTGAAAGAAACGGAGTTGTCCCTATATAGATAGTGGTGATGGTGGTGAATGTGCAAATACGTGACTATACAGGGAACCATCGATTGTTTACTTAGGATGGGATGTATGGTGTGTGAACAAAACCATCTTAAAAAATGGGTTGATGAAGAAACCTTGAGGGCACTATATTGAGTGAAATAAGACACATAAGGACAAATATTGCAGGGTCTCACTGATATGAACTAGTTATAATATGTAACCTCACAGACATGCAATATAAGTTACCAGGATATAGAACAGGGCTAAAGAATGGGGAGTGGTTGCTTATTATGGGCAGAATGTTCAACTAGGGTGAAGTTAAACGTTTGGAAATGGACAGAGGTGTTGGTAGCACATTGTGAGAATAACTAATGGTGCTGAATGGTGTGTGAATGTGGTGGAAAGGGTAAGCTCAGAGTCACATATGTCACCAGAAGGAAAGTTGGGAGTTAAAAAGATGGCAAAGTGAATGTTGTGGTGGACAATGTCTGTGATTAACTGTACAAATATTAGAAATCTCTCATGTACTAGAGCAAATCTATGACACTATAACTAGAAGTTAATAATAGAGGGCATATAGGAAAAATATATACCTATTGCAAACTATATACTAGAGTTAACAGCATTTTAACTTTCTTTCTTAACAGTAACAAATGTACTATACCAATACTATGAATCAATAATGGATGAGGGGTGGTTAGGGGTATGGGAGGATTTAGGTTTCCTCCTTTTGTCTTTATTTCTTTTCTGGAGTAACGAAAATGTTCTGAAAATTGAAAAAAATTGTGGCAATGATTGCACAGCTGTATGATGGTACCGTGGGCAATTGACTGTACACTTTGGATCTTTTGATAATTGTATGGTTTGTGAACAATCTCAATAAAAAAAATAAATTCCTGTCCCTTTCCCCCAGAGATTTTGATTCAGTAGGTCTAGGGTGTGACCCAAGGGATCTGCATGTTTAACAAGCTCCCAGGTTTGAGGGAGGTGGATCAGCAGGCCACAATTTGAGAGGTGCTGCCCCATTGGACCTAAGGGAGAACTTTAAAAAAGAGAAACAAAATGTCCTGTTCTCAACATTAATGCATGAGATTGAAACATTTTCATGTAATTGTTTATATGCTTAAAATAAATCCTTCTCCTAATGGAGATGCATGAAAGCTTGGCTGACTGAACCCAGTTTCTGTAATGGTTTATTCCTTTGATTTAGTGAAAAAACGTGTCAAGGCAAAAACTGAACCAATGAAGTCACACAGTTTCCAAGCTGTCTCCCATTACTCGAACTCTTTTCAGAGTGCACTAAGCACCGTAGCAGACTTAATTTAGATTCAGATTGAACAAGGTACTGTGATAAGTCTTTTCTATTCATTCTCTCTATGGGCGAAGTCAGCCCATCATAACTATCAGTGAAGTGAAATGATTCTGTCTTCTGTATTTCAACTTTATTTCCAGTGGGTTTTAAGGCTTTCCACCATCTTCCACTCCCACTGCCGCCTGTGTCCATCTCAGCTGTTGCTGCCTCTACAGTCTGTCCCAACCACCCTCTCCCCACTTTGGGGTTCGCTCTCCTTCTCTGCTTCATCCAAAACTCACCTTCCAGAAAACTCTCCTGATTATGGACTTTGAGTAAACAAGGCTACAACCAACTTAATTCTCTTTGGCCATTATTTTACCGGTTGACTTCTGCTCACGTTACAAAAATTCAGAAAATAGACACATTCAGTTCTTATTTGCACTGCTTTACCAAACACTTTGTTTTGTAAATAATTTAGGTTGGTTTCAATTCTGTTTTAGGGATCAGCAGATCAGTACACTTCATTTCTGTTTTTGGTTTTCTTTCTGTTTGGTTCATGTTTCTGGTCCTAAAAGAAGCAATGCACTGACATCTGCTGCAATATTTTTCCCAAAGAGGGACGGTGAGATTCTAAGACCTTTGTTCTTCCTTTGCTCTCCCACTGATTTTAAATTATCTTTTTGCAGTCTTATTATCCAGAGAATGAATAATACGCACTGCAATATTTTGAATGTTGAGTACTACCTAGAGGAAACAATATTTACTGATCCTGCTGATAAGTATATTTGGGGAAAAATCATCAGGGAAAATGCTTCTCAAAATATTGATATGTGACAGTCAGTTGTTGAAATAATTCCAAAGGTTTTATACAGTACATGTGAAGGAATTAGTTGGATTTTAGTCATTTATTTTAGTATCTGGGTATGTCTAAACTTTTATTGCTTATCACCTCCTCATATGCCCCGAGAGTCTCAGCTGTCCATTTGTTTCAGCTTTGAGCTTGTTTGTCTGGCTTAGATGTATTTCATGGATAATCTTAAACACAGGGCCCAGAAAAACACAGCCATAGGTTGGGCGAATAACTTTATTATTTTCAATTTCCCTGTGTTGCCTTTTGTTAGTAGTTTCATCACCTTTTAGATTTATTTTAAAAAATATCTGCTTGAGGGCTGACTCATCACAAGCAAGTTACTGGTTTGTCAGGTCCACAGCATGCGCTGCAAAGACCAATGTACTCAACTTTTAGTTTCCCATTGTTTTTAGAACAGCTCTACTTGCATGTCTTTTCATTGAGAGACAATCAAGTTATTCATCACTAAATTAGAAATGACTTTTCTTTGGGAAAATGGATTTCATATCTTCTAATGACTATTTCCTCAAGACCTCACCAAATTTTGTGTATTCTCATATATTTAGTTTTTTGATAACTCACAACACTGCTTATATGTAAGCAAGGAGGAATCAATACCTGCGTGCATGTTAAATTAGGGAACTGGGTTTCTAGTTAACCTGACATTCTTTATATATATATAAAATATATATAAATTGGCAAATGACATGACACTGAGAGATTGAGAAAACCGAAGAAAACCCTTTTAGTCATGTAAACAGAGTCTGGATTGAATCATCATGCTTACCTGTTTCCTCTATTAGACATTTCCTCAAGGGCTTGATACAGACATGAAGTTGACATTTGCTGACTGTGTGAAACCTCAGTGCAGCAACAGAACACACAGAACTGGAAAACTGCTTGAGGATAATGCTAGCTATCTGAAAACAAGGAAGGAAGCTGTCCACAGAAGAATGCCACTATTTATTTACATCATTAAATCCCAATAGATTTTTTAGTGGGAGAGAGAATTTAAACTAGGTAAAAAGGTAATATGTAAGGGGGAAAAAGGCATTGACCCAAGTAACTTTGGAAAACTGTTTTAACTGCAAACTATAGGACCAAAGAATTTGAATGACCAAAGACAAAAGGACTGCACATAAACACTGATGGCAAAGTCATTTTTCATGGGGGCACAGGTTAGCAGTTCTGAAAATGCTGATTATACTGCTATTGAATAAATAAGTAAATAGGTGATAGTGGATGATGGGAGTCAGGTTTCCCACTGTTGGAGAAGGCTAGAATGACCCACGTGGTAATGAATTAAGGTTGGAGACATCAATATGAACTCATGTTTACTTCAATATAGCTACAGATAGATAGGTACAGAAACAATTATGGATAAGTGTATATATATGGATTGGTATACATACATGTATTTCCTAGCTCTGTCTGCCAAGTGGGTTAGAGGCAATGACAAGTATATTCAACATGCAGACCTTGGTTCCTAATACCATTCTCCAAAAATAAGGACCCTGGGTTCCTAGGATAAATGGCTGATTCTGGAGCTGGGATAGGTGATATACAAGATGAGCCTAGAGCATCTTGTAATGACAGAAAGTAAGGAGGTGCTCAAACAACAACAAAAACAAAAGGATGGGGGTATGTCAAAGTGACACAGGAGGCAATCTGAAAGAGCTCTCAGTAGCCAAATCTAGAACAAGTTGAACAAAATAAATATCATTGCATTGGATTATAACACAAAGTATAAAATAAATATCCACGAGTCCTTGGTGATAAAAATGATTGAATAAATAAATGAGGCAGTAAAGATCCATCTCCTGTATAAGAGAATTCCAATTAATTCATATAGACTGCCCCCCTCAAAGACATGGGACTTAACTCCTCCTCATTCTGAGTTTGGGCTGTGCTTAGTGATTTGCTTCCAAAGAGTATAGTACGGAAAGGGAGGGAGAAGTAACTTGACAATGGTAAAACCTGACTAACACTACCTCAGCCAGGTGATTAAGTCATGTTGATAATATGTACCCTAAATGTGATATAATGAAAAGAAAAATTTATCTCTATGGCCTTCCTCCCCAAAGCTATAACCTTAGTCTAATCATGAGAAAAATATCAGACAAACCTAAATTTAGGGGCATTCAACAAAATACCTGACCAGTACTCCTCAAACTATCAAGGTCATCAAAAGCAAGAAAATTCTAAGAAACTTGTCACAGTCTAGAGAAGCCTAAGGAGACATGATGACTAAACGTAATGTTGTATCCTGGATGGGATCCTGGAACAGAAAAAGGACAGTAGGTAAAAACTAGTGAAGTCCCAATAAAGCATGGAATTTAGTTAAGAGCAATGTACCAATATTTGCTCCTTAGCTGTGATACATGTACTACGGTCATGTAAGGTTAAAAAGAGGCAAAAGTGGGTGCAGGGTATATGGGAACTCTCTGTACTACATTTACAACTTTTCAGTAAATATAAAACTATTCTAAAATAAAAAGTACATTTAAATTTTAAAAAAGGTAATGTGGCTATATGCAATATGGTATCTTGGAATGGATCTTGGAATGAAAAAAGGACATTAGTAGAAAAATGGGTGAAATCCAAATCAAGTCTGGAGTTTATTGAATAGAAACATACTAGTGTTGGCTTCTTAGTTTTGATGAATGTACCATGGTGATGTGAGATGTTAACATTAGGGGAAACTCTTGAGGGGTATACGGCAACTCCATTTTCTTTGCAACTTTTCTGTAAATCTAAAGTTAGTCCAAAATAAAAAGTTTAGTTAAAAAAAAGAAAAAGAAAACAAATAATGCAGGACAGCTGAATGTACAAGCAGAATCTATGTGCTTGGACAACACTAGATAACCTACATGATGGTATCTGATTTGTTTGGGACGCTGTAGTGCATCTCTCCTTTCGTCTCTATACATATCCTCACCGTTGGCCCCATTGTATCAACCTGTGCATGTGTCTACAGAAGAAAAGTGACTGTGGTTAGCAGAAGAATCCTGGGTTATCCAAAAGACTAGACAACAAAAATCTAAAGAACCAAACAAAACGGGCCAAGCTTCAGAACTGAAGGGAACAAGAGAGTAGCTGGGGGGTGGGGGGGGAGCCTGCTAACCCAAAAGTTAGCTCAAAACAGAAGACAGTTAAGATTTTCCAGCAAAAAGACAAAGATTCTAATCTGGGAGGAGAGGGCTGGAGACCAGGGAAAATGTTATGGTGGGTACCCATTTTCTCTGCCCTATCTATGCCTTACTTGTAAACTTTTTATCAATATTAGCTTTGCTTCTTGTAATATTACATTAACAAAGAATGGCCTGAGAATCAAGTGGCTGCCATGAGTTACTAGGAAGGGTAGAATAGGCAGGGGATAGGGAGAGAAGGGGTACTTCTCAGGCCACTATCACACAACAGTTCTAAGCCTCTTACTTGTTTTTGTGGCCATCTCCTCCACCAGACTGAGCTCTTCTGGAACAGGGGTGTTGTCTTACTCTTCTCTAGTCCCAGCAATGCTCTGTACTTCTGTACATAGTATGTGTTTAATCAACACCTGCTTAATGAATAAGTAAGGCAGGAAGCCAGATACCAGTGAAACTGGGAATTTTTTCTTATAAAAGTTACAGGGCAACACTAAATCCGAAACATGTCTTTACCTTTAGCCCCCATAGTAATTAAAATATTTTGATAACTCATTTTTTTCCACATCAGTGGGGATATCTGGGCTCTGACTCTCAAAATTATACAACTGAAATTGGAATTTGGGGAACGGATCCATTAATGTTAAACATATACCCCAAAGAATACAAAGACAACTATCCAGCTGTATAATTTGAAGACCAGAGAAAATGGCATGCTAAATTATATTGAGTCATTAATATTTTAATTCCAATTAAGGTCATCAGTATTTATATTCTTCTTCAAAGAGCTTTTAATGATGTTGGTTTTAAACTTGTTCATCTAGTACAGTGGTTCTCAGCCTGCCACAGCAAGTCTGTGGTGGAATTTTCACCAACGAAGAAATTGGAAAAATAAGGGAATGTAGTTACTTTTTTCAAAAGCTAAGTTTATTCACTTTTATAGACTGTTTGTTGCTCTAAGGTTTTAAGATTGTGCTCTGCTTATTTTTTTAGTATTAAAATGTTTGCTTTTTTATGAAGAGGTGATAGTACATGATAGTAGATGGTGGTAATTTAAAGGAAAGTGTCTTGAGTTGGCAAAAAAATAAGTTGGTGCCTTATGTAATTCCTCAAAATGATATTCACCCATGAAATCTACATTTGGAAACCACTTCTGTATATTGTTTTTTTTTTGGGGGGGTGGGGTGGGGGATAGCCAGGCAGCAAGGGACTGGGAAGAGGCAGAGAGAACTGTTTGCTGAGTGTACCTGCTGGCTAGGTACCAAATTTTATGCATACATGCTTTATGAAGAAATCTTTAAAATCTGAGTTAGGTATTCTTATGTTACAGTTAAGGAAATGGAAGTTAATAGAGGATGAATAACTTGCCTAAGGAATGTACTAATAAAGGGAACCAAATCCAAGTTTATCTGACTCTAGAATCTGTGTTCTTTTCTATATCACATCACTTATTACAGAGAGTTTCTAATGCTAATTTTAGGGAAGACCATTGCTCAATCTTTTTTTGTATATGTCTTGATGCTAACTTTTCAAACTCACTTTTGAACTTGTAACTTTGTAGGATATTTATGTAGATGATGGCAAACATTTATAAAACTAAACTTAGAAGTGTAAATAAATATTAATCTCTTATGCTTGCTTCCCAACTATTTTTGCCTTTTTTGTTCAAATAACCATATAGAATACATCAGGAAATATTCATGTGTTAACGCCTTGATTATCTGCAAATGAAACACCAGTCCCACAGCAGATCACAAAGTCTTCAGGCAGAAGTCAGTCGAAGCCAAGCTTCATTAAGAAGTTCAAGGCATCATGTTCAAAACAGAAACACTGGGCCAATCATATTTCCACTCAGCCCTCGAGACTAAAGAAACTCTGTTACTGGTTAGTAAACCAATGGCAACACAATTCCATTTGCCAGGTAGACTACAGAAGAGTGAGAAGCCAAAGTAAGGGGAGAGAGCAAGGAAGAGAGGGAAAAAGGACATAGCACTGGCAAAAGGGAGGAAGAGAGCAGCATGGGGGCAAAATCAAGGCAAACAACATGTAATTAACTAGAAACCCTAGAACACTCCAAGACCATGCTGAATTATATGAGTGTGGCTCCCGAGCTTCTCATTTACATACTGAAAATAAATGCAATAAAGAATATATAAGCATATAGATGAATTCTTAGCAGTGTTCTTTTCTGGAACTAAAAACAATTTTAAAGGCAGGCAGTTACTGCATTATAATTCAGGGTCCAAAATCTGGGCTTTGGCTTGCCTAAAATCAAACTGTTAAAACAAGAATTTAGTTTTGCTGTATGCTTCCATTTACTGAAGTAATCTCAAAATAAAGTCACATTTAACAAGTGTTGGTGACCAACTTTAATAATACATATTTAATTTTCAGAAACATATGCTAACCATCAACAACATTATCAGGGTTATGTTGCCCCAGATGTTATTTCATTGGTACATTATAACGATATTTACAAAGGCTTTAAAATTCAACAACTCAAAACAGAACAGCTTAATTATTAAAACTACAATGCTTTAAAAATGTAAACAGTTCATTTTTACATTATTGTAAAAAAGAAGACTCATTCCTCAATGTGGCTTACTTTTTTTTTAAGTGAGCAAAGCCTGGTGCTCATGGATAAAGAATGAAAAGAATTCTTTACATAGAAACATTGTGCTCCAGTGTGGCAAAAAAAAAAAAATATATATATATATATATATATATATATATATATATATATATATATATACATACAAAGAAAAGAATCTTAAGTCCACAATTTAGACCACAAAAATATCTTGTCCCCAAATTGAGAAATTTATAAAAACCATTTTATATGGTTACTGACCTATTGAAAACCTATATAACATTTTCAAAACAATAACTCAGTCAAAAGATAACACTTTTCTTAAAAAATGAAATTTTGTGCAAAAGAAACTGTCTACGCTAGAAACAAGACTTTCTCTCCTAGTAAGAGGCCAAAAGAGCCACTGAAATAATTTAACTGTTAGATTTAGTGCATGTAACCAAAAGGCACACACATGTGATTAATATATTAATATATTTTCATGCAGAAATCTGTGCATGTTCACAATCACATAACAAAAACACAAACATAACAAAATGTAAAGCCTAGTGCTTGGCAATGTTATTCTAGCCATATTCCTTTCCAGTCTGCAAATCCAGCATTCACTAGATCATTAACACTGCCCCTCAAAAAATATATTATATTTGAACAACTTTCAGTAAAGATAAAAACAAAAAGATGTTTACCCTAAAACACTACAATATTTTTCAGTTCTGATACATATAGAAACTTACTGATACATTTATTTTCAAATGTCATTTCAAATTAAGATACATTTTTTCTTTTGTTAATAAACACTTTGATTGCTCCAGTGAAGTCAGCAGAGAGAAGAACTTCCATGTTATCTGTCTTCGTAATACCTTAAAAGCATAAGGAAATAGTTTTTAGTTGATTTTAAAGGAACATGATGCGTGCTCCCACAATTCTCACATGCCCATGACCCTCCCTCCACCTTTTCTTTTCTGTCTGTTCTTTTCCTCTCCTTTCATACTACTTTACCTCTCCCTCTTATCTGAGGCTCACTTCCACTTACCTCATCTTAGCTGATCTTTCCCTGGCTCGGGGGTAGTTTAATCCCTTGGAACCTGGATGCCTGGATTTACTCGCAGGCAGTCTAGGCCTCTAAGTTGTCTAATGCTTCATTTCACAGCAAGAGGTTAGGGTGTCATTCAGTCCCAAGGACTGGAATCCTGCCAGAATGAAATCAGCTGGGCAAGTTTGATCCTAACAGCGGTCCTAATGAGGTTGACAGGAAGTTTTAGTGTACAGGAAACAAACTGAAACTGCCATGAAATGAGGCACACATGTTTGCTCTGTCAATGCTGACAGCACCTTTTGACTTTATGGTCCTTACTGAAGGACTATTTAGGAATACCAAACAGCAAAAACGCCTACCTCTTACATTTGTCAGTCATGTAAAAATATGTAACACAGCAAATTTGTTAACTAACTATATTATACATAGGCAAAAATTGTGATTTTAAAAGGACTGGGTAAGAAGGAAGAAAATATTCTAAGCTTTAATTGCAGTTATGTACAGGATGAGTCAGCCATGGTCTCATTTAGATTTCTAAGCCTTTGAACATTCCTTACCACCCTTTTGGCAAATCTCAAAGTAGTGCTGTGCAGTAGTAGCAGCAGCAGCAGCAAAGGACTTCAGTATATGAGAAAGGCTAGAGAAGAAAATAATCCAACATATACATAAAATGCTTTATAATATATAATAATTAAGATGATAATGGTAATGTCAACTACAGGTCAGGTATTTTGCATTTAAACATACGCTATCTTTAATTCTTACAACAGACTTGTAACTAGGTAATATCACCATTTTGCACATGAGGAAAACTGAGGCTCAAATTAAATAATATGTCAAGAATAAAGAGAGAGCAATTAGATCAATTTTATAATCCTATACACTGGGTTTCAGAGTTTATTCCTAGATTACACCTACATTGGTACAAAATAGCAAACACAAATCTGAGTATACTTCAGAAGCTGTGACTCTTAAAAAAGCACCTAGTGAATAAACTGAACCTTGTTAGTATGGTGCGTGTTTGAGAAGTCTAGAAAAGTACCATGTATTTTTTATTTTTCCTCAAACTGTTTTACATGTTAGAATTTCCTGTGGAATATGTAAGGGAAAATGTAGAGCGTCTAGAGGTATCACTAGGAAAAAAAAAGAAAAGACTAAAACAAATGACTTAAGTTAGAAGAAACTGGATTTGATTTTGAGAACAAAAGACAAAATAGAAAGAAATTACTTCCAAATACTTTAATAATTATGACTCGGTTTATCATTAAATCTTTTGTAATTAAAAGAAGTTTTAATCACAAAATTTTAATTATGGGACTGGAGTTCACTTTTGCTTATCAAAACTTTTCTTCAGAGACAATAAATGGATAGTGCAAACAGTACTACAAGGGAAACTACATGAGACTAAATTACATAAAAATTCTTGAGAACTTCTAAGCATTCCAATAAATTTAGAAGCACACTTTGTACATCGTATTTATTGTTGTAGCTTTCAGACTCTCTAAAAGGCCTGGCTGTAGTCTCTGGAGTGAGAAAACACATTTATTAAAGTATTCTGTAATTGATTTTAATAACATAGACTTGCTTTCACTAACAGATGGTCCCAATTTGCATGGTCTTAACCAGACTCTTAGTGACTAAAAGGGACAATTTTTATATAAACAACACTCAATACTACTTTTCAATGATTTTTTTCACTTCAGAATATGAGCATTTTATACAACTGGAATTACTACTCAGAGAATAAACTGCAAACGGCAAGAAATAACAGGCTTGTAAATAGCTACCTATCCTGAGAAGCTGTTAATTTGTGGCAAGTAATTAAACCACCTTCCTTTTGGTTTAATTCACTCATTCAATGAATACCTGTTATATGCAAGCAAGCAGGGTTCTAGGCATTGGTTTTCTAACAATAAATAAGACACAAGAAATAAAAGTCTCTGTCCTCATGGAAATTACAGTTCAGTAGGAGAGACAGATAATAAAGTTTTATATTTGTATGTCTTGGTTGTATTTCTCCAAGGAGAATGGTTGGCCATAAAAAATCACAAACTCACAAAATTTTCATTTTTAATTCACAGGTGAATTTAGAAGAAGTAAAACTTCAGAGGAATATGTTACTAAAATGTTCAAAAATGGATACCTTATAACCATTATGTTGTAAACAAGAAATACTTTCCACATGCATAAAAACCTTGTAATATCCAATACTAGATCAATGAGGCTACTCTAAATGCTGACTAGAAAAAAAAAAATAGAACAAATAAAACATGAAAGCCTACCAGAGGACATGCTATCCAAAACTTCAGGATCTTCATCTTCATTGTTCCCTTCTGATTTTTCAGATTGTATATCCAAAGATAACATCAAGCTTGGATTTGGAGCAAAGATGGCTGATGTAACAACTGCATTATGTGCTAGGAAAAAATTTTACTTCAGGATAACTGATAAATTTGATACTGTACACCAAAATAGAATATGCAAAAAATACAACAGTATGTTTTATATGCCAAATATCCTTTAAACCTAACTTAGAACTAAGAACTATTAAAAAATCATCTTCTAAAAGATGCCACACAAAAGTCCTGAGATTCCATGACTTCTCAAATTCTAGACCAGCATCAAGTTCTTCCTTGGTATAATAAAATCAGAAGAGCAAAGCCAAATACACAGCAAAAGCAGTTATAACTGCCAAACTGTCTTTCTAAAATATTGCCTATAGCAATTAACTTCTAGTACATACCCATTTAACTTATTAGACAAGTAAAAGTAGGTATTTACTTACCTTTAATGCCTTCCCAGAAGTCATTACGATCTCTCCTGACTGAAGTAAACTTGCTTAGGTCATGGTAAGTACTCCAAATATAAACATACTTATCTTCTGAGCCACTAACAAGGTAAGTAAAATCATGGCTGAAGTTGGGGGAAAAAGAGGGCAAAATCAATTTTTTGTCATTTTAGGCTTCCCTCTCAGTGCTTCCTACTTTAAAATGCCTAAAAAACACCTGAGGGTGCTTGTTGACAATGTAGCCTCCTAGTCTCACTCTAGACATTCAGAATGCTTTATGGGTGAAGTGGGGTCTAGACATAAATATTTTTATTGAAACCCTACTATGATGCTGGTTAGCCCACACATGAAAAAACTCTGGCCTAAGGGATGAAGGAGAGAAGGAATGTACTTTACCAACTGAATTACTGGCTAATTACTGGTTAATTCAAGAAGAGAGGAAGAACTAGTAAGAAAAGGGCTGAAAGAAAGCGGGAATAAAGGGTGGGTAGCCCTATTTTAGGAGAGCCCCCAGACCCCAAATTAGAGTTCAAATAATCATGATATATAAAAGGGTAAACACAGGACACTATACTTTAGGATGTTACAAAGTTTCATTAGCTTTTGTACCTAGAAGATCAGGACCATGTGGGTGGAGGGTAGCCTCCTCTTATATAAGCTTACAGAAAAGCAAAGCTTCTGGAGATGGGAGTCTTCCAATCCTGGCTTTTCAACTAATTGTGTGACCTTAGGCAAACTGTTGAATTTTCTGGGTCTTAGTTTCTTCGTCTGCAGAATAAGGGCAATTCTAATTCTACCTACCATACCGGTAGATAAGTAAGTATTACATGATGATAAAAAGAGATACCAGGTGTAAAAGTGCCAAGAAATGAAAAACACCATATAAGAATAAGGTGTGGGTAGATGGAAAAGGGAGAAAAATGCAAAAGGGGGAATAGGGGAGAAATGTTCTGATCTGTTTTGGAATTTCACATTGCCAACTTACCTAAAACTTGCTTTGATCTGGCTGCTGCTGTTGACATAACCCTTGTACTTCATGGACAGTGACAAATCTCTGAGATCATATAGTCTGATTCTGGAGTCATTTGAGGTTACCAGTATCTAAAAATAAATCAAACGAAAGGTTAAAAATATCATCTTTTAATCTAAATTAAGCTAAATTAAGCTATAACCAAAAAACAGCATTGTTTTTGTATAGAGCACATATACCTCAGAAGGAGAAAAAGCACTACTCCACAGAAAAGGGAATGTAATCTTCGCAAAGATGTCAAAAACTAACTTTCAAGAGTCTACATTCATTGTGGAGAGAGATTTTTGAATATTATACTACCTTATTTTCTCCAGGTAGAGGCTCAATGCCAGTAATTTTTCTTCCAACTCTGTTGCGCCCTCTGGTAGATCGGACATGTATTTGTGTATGATATTTCAAATGCTAAAAAGAAATCATAAATTAAAAATATTAGAATTAGAAGGAAGCTTGAAGATCATCTTATTCAACTCTCAGACAGACAAACGTGGTATTCTTTGCCCCAATTTACAAATAAGACAGTTAAAGCCCAGAGAGGATAAACAACTTGTCCAAAATCACAAGTGCTTACTAAGTATTTAACTGTATAATTTAAACCTGATAATCATTTACCTCCGTATCATAGAAAATACATCTGCCATCATATGTCCCAATAACTGCACATTTGCCATTCTGACAGAAATTTGCAGCTGTGATTAATTTTGTTTGACCATCTACTTCATTCCACAAGGCCACTTTTTTGTCAGGTATGTTCCAAAGTCGGAGCTTTCCATCCAATGACCCACTTAGAAAATATCTGTCATCCTAAAAACATGGCAAAAGAGAAAGCCTTCATTTTACCACATCAAGAAAAACTCATTAGCAAACCCAAACATTAAATTTATTATAAATAATGTTTAAAATATGTAGATCTCATTTTGAAAGCATTTTTAAGCGAGCATTATTTTATTTGCTAAAAACAATAACAACATCATAATTTCAGTATTCATTTGGAAGGAATGACATTCTAATCAATACCCTTAAACTGCTTTTTCCAAAGTATGGATGTTAATAGACAATGTGTTTGAGTGTGTGTGTTGCATGGGAGAAGGGTTCTGTAAGCAAATAAGTTTGAGAAATTCTGGGTTAAGAAAGTTAAACAGGATTCTCAAGAGCTATTATTATGTTAAAATGTATTCTGAATCTCCAAAAAAGGGATTAAGTAGGTAGTATTTTCCAATTTATTTAACCATGGATTTTGGGGGGGAGGAGGAGGCAGGGAACTACATATAGCAGGGCCAGCACATTTAAGGAACATACTTTGGGAAACACTATCTTACAATGATACATTCACCTACAACTTCTTCGTTGGGATAGTTTTTTTTTTTATATTTTCCCTTTTAATCATATTCAGATATATATATTTCAGTGTTGTTAACTGCATTCACAATGTTGTGCTACCATTACCACCATCCATTATCAAAACATTTCCCTCATTTCAAATAGGAACTCTGTACATTTAAGCCTCAACTTCCCATTCCCTATCTCTGGGATAGATTTAACACTTGAATAAAAGAGTTAACGCCTGTTATTGGCCCAAAGAACTGGTCATTTTTCGCCAGGATTTCACATCAGCAGAGAATTACTTCACGTATTCAAATTCTGAATCTGACTAGAAACCAGGGGTCTCAACCAGAGGCAATTTTGCTCCCCAAGTGACATGTGGCAATGTCTGGAGACAGTTTTGGTTGTCACAGGATTAGCTCAGTCCCTTCCCCAGGGACTATTCGTTTAGGCATGAGCACGTACTACAATTTTCATCAGTTAGACACAAGGAAAAGCTAATGGGGTAGGTGAGGGAGGGCTACTGCTGTGCGTAGACGTCAGGGATGCTGCTAAACAACCCTACAATGCACAGGACAGCCTCCCACAACAAAGAATTATCTGGCCTAAAATGTCAACAGTGCCAAGGCTGAAAAACCATGCTCTAAACTAAATCAGTCCTACCACTAAGCTGCTCCAATTTTTGGCAACATAAGAATTACAGATTAAATAATTGGGATGCCAAAACAAGAAAAGAGATTCTCTTCACAAGATTATTATTTACCTATCCCTAAAGCCTGTCAAGAACAATCTACAAAGGATGAACATTTTATAGTTATGGTTTAGTAGGCTCCACTCAATGTCTACCAGTAGAAGACCTGAACAAGTGAAAATACTCTTGCTCTTATGATTCAGAATTTTATTTACATACATACTTACATGTATTTCCATTTTGTTATTTCTTTTACCCCTGCTATCTTCCTTCCATGTGACATTATTTAATAAAGTCATATTTCCTAAGAAAATGTCAACACCACTGCATTTTTCCTTAGCCCCTCTCACAAACTATCCAGAGTGATACAATTTTTAGAAATAGGGCATTTCAGCTTCCAAAATAAAACCAAATAAAAGTATAGTACAATTACTAACTGAACAGAAATTGTAATAATAAAGTACTACATACTTAACTATCAGCATGTAATATAAAACCAAATAAAAGTATAGTACAATTACTAACTGAACAGAGACTGTAATAATAAAGTACTACATAGTTAACTTTCAACATGTAATATCTCTCTCCTTCCATCCTGATAATTTACAGCTAAAACAGGGGTGGCGGAAATGGATTTTTGCTCACAGTTGTGAATAGGGAGAAATCCATCTTTCACTGCATCCTTGGGTGACAGGATGGGAGTGTTATTCAGAAAGAAGCCTATAAAGCTTGATGGTCTAAGCTGATAAGGTACTAAGATAGACCAAACATGCTTAATTGTTAAAAGTTCCTAATCAAGTCTTCTAAGGGTCCAAAATTATTACTGCCTATGTTATAAGTCTGCTCAGGGAGGGAAACTACACTGAAGGGGGAAAAAAGTCTTGTCTTCTCTCTTAATTTGGGGGAAAAGAGAAACAAATGTGAATATAATTTAAATGTTGCATTAAAAAGACAACCGGTGTGAAACATACAGATAAGGATATTGGGAATGTAATCATACATCAATGTAGGGGTAGGGAAGTTGGCAGATCAGCTCCAATTCTGTACTTGTTTTAAATTTACCTCATAATGAATTTTGGTCTTTGCCTCTTTCAATCTTTTCCTCTTTGTTTCTCCCCTCCCCAAGCCTCCCAACTGTGCCTGCCTATATAGGTCCCTTTCTCCTTTATGTACTATGTCACCTTCTTCTTCCATTTCCAATCTCATCTTTACTAGGATGATTTCTTTCTTTATTTATACCCTGCATGTCTCATTATGGATTTGAGATGACTTTCCACTGTCATATTTAGACTATAACATTCCTAGTTCTTTTAACGCAGATTAGCAGATCGTTTCCTTTCTCATTTTAAAAGCAAAATGAAACACTAAATTAAGGTGCTTTTAACTATGTGGCTGTTAATAATGTTTTACCTGGAGTCCAGTTACCCTCCAAAGAAACCAGGTTCCTTCCCCTTTCTTATAAGAATAACCACAAAGACATGTATAAACAGGTACTTACTCTTGGATGGAAAGCTATGGCAGTGACGAAATCTATATGTTGAAAACAGCAAAGACATTCTCTTCTGGAAATATGCCATAACCTGACTGTTTTATCCATCGAAGAAGAAAGCAGAAAGTAGTTCTATGGAGAAAATGACATCAATTATTTTACTATCATATAAAAAAACCTACTTTTAAGTAAAAATGAACTTTTGGTGTTATGTACCACAATAATTTTGTTATTATCATTGTTGTATGCAGCATCAGAAAGAACAAAATAGTATCCAATTCACCTGGAAGATCTCATTCTTTCTAAATAGTTAAATGCCATATTTCAACACTTTATTTATTAAGAATATTTAGGAAAACAGTCTGGCAGTTCCTCAAAAAATTAAACATGCAATTACCATATGACCCAACAATTCCATTCCTAGGCATATACCCCAAATAATTGAAAGCAGGGACTCAAATTGATACTTGTACACCAACATTCACAGAAGCATTATTAAGAATAGCCAAAAGCTGGAAACGACCCAAGTGACTACCCACAGATGACTGGACAAACAACATGTAGTATATACATACAATGGAGTATTATTCAGCCAGATAAAAGAATGAAATTCTGATACATGTTACAACATGGATGAACCTTGAAAAAGATATGCTAAGTGAAAAAAGTCAGATGCAAGGGACAAATGTGTAATTTCACTTATATGACCTATCTAGATTAGGCAAATTTGTTGAGACATAAAATAGATTAGAGGTAACCAGGGTTGGGGGGAGGGGGAAATGGGGAATTACTGCTTAAAGGATACAGTTTCTGTTTGGGGTGAGGAAAAGTTTTGGAAGCAGAAACTGGTGATGGTTGCATAACACTGTGAATGTATTAATGCCAGTGACATGTACACTTAAAAATAGTTAAAATGGCAAACTGTGTGGTACATATATTCTACCACACACAAAAACAATCTTTAGTCTTCGTGAAAAGACTAAGCACAAACACTGCTGTTGACATATAACTGTAATGATAAATACGTGCTATTTTGGCTCGTTTAAAAAGTGTACATTTTATGTGGTATAACTGTTTTCAAAGAGATGGCCCATCTTACAATTAACAAACAGAATTTGAAAGATTTACCATAACCTCTGAAGCACTTAACAGCAACCGGTTTTAGTTTCAAGATCCACTCAGTTCCAGAAAAGTTTTGAAGAGTATATGCAGTTTGCTTTATTATTTCCTATTGATTAATAACAACCACATAAAAAATAAACCTATAGCCCTTCTGCTCATTAAAAATGGCTCTAAACAAAAGTCCATTGCTTTAAGCATAAGAAAGGAATATGAAGACATCCCTAAAATATTGTGAAGATGCTGAAGACATATTAAGACATGTTCTATTAAAAAAAACCTGTTCTATTATGCCAAGAAGATTCTGTTCAAAAATACTCACTGAATAAATGAAATTAAATAATTTTCATGGACTAAGCACTGATCTGGGGAGTCAAAAGAATTGGATTCAAATCCAAGTTCTACATATAACTAGTTTTATGATCTTTGGCAGCTCACAGAGGCCCAGTTTTCTCATTTACACAATGAGATATCCTCTACTTCAAAGGGGGTTGTTAGTAGAAGAATTCATGGGGTAATTCTTATTACCTGGCATAAAATAAGTCTTAAAAAAAACACAGAAAACCCACTATAAACACCAACTGTGCTAGACATTGAAAAGAAACAATAGTAAAATAAGATCTTCCCCCGCTATCCTTAAGAGGCTTAGAATCTTGTTGCAAACAAGACCTAGGAATATGCACAAGAAACACGTCAAAATGAAAGACAGTTTAAGAAAAGAACATAGAGCTATTGAAATTCAGTGAAACAGATCAATATTTGCTTCAGCTGTCAGGGAAGGCCTTGTGAAAGAAATGGATTCAGGAGGCACATTAAAGGAGGAATACACTGTGGTTAGGTAGAGAAGAGGGAGAAAGGCCCTCTGCACTTAGGGATAGAACAGCAGAAATTTTGCTCATTTCCTCTGAGTTGGGGGATGTAAGGCTATCTGCCCTCAGGGGACCATTACTGTATGGGGCAGAGCTCCCTTGAAATAACTGTCATCTAGACCAGTACTTCTCTATTTGTGGTGAAAGACAGTTCTTTGTTTTTTAAATTTCCACGAGCCAAGGACTGAAACTTGTAAAATACAGGAAAAAAATTACTAGAAAAATGAAATGAAAATCAAATGTAAGCCCTGCTTTTTACTATTACACAAAATGGAAGCCTCGGTTTTTTTAATATTAGATTTAACAACCATGAAATTACTCTGAAAATTGCCATAAAATTTCTAAATGCTCATTCTTGGTTTCTGTACTTATCTCTTTCACAGACTGGTATTCTATATCTCATCAAGGACCGGTAAGAAAGAGTTTACATACTGGCACCAGTCCTTAAAAATGTATATTACTTACCTGAGACAAGCAGGTACCTGGGTGGATACTAACTCATATTATTGTCCCATTGTTATTTCATTTAAAAAAAAAAAAACAAAGAATGCTAGGAAAATATCTAAGAATTTTAAGATTTCTTAAATCTTCTCAACATGTCCAACATACGACATCTTGGTTATCCTGTTTCCCTGTAGTCATTAGCTATTGTGGCCCAGGAATGGGCTAGAAGGTAATAGCTCCAAATCCATGTGGTTGAATCTCAATGACCCCAACTCCCTAGCTATGTGCCTCTAGGCAAGTTTTTTAAGCAGTTTTCTTTTAGTCCATGATAAAGATGTACCGACTATATCATAAGGTTGTTTTGAGGGTACAAATAGAAAGCACACGTAAAGTACTTAAACTTTGTCTGTATCCTAACTCCTAAAACACTATCTAGCACATAGTGATGATGATGGTGATGATGATGATGACAATGGCTAATATTATTTGAGCATTTACTACATTCTAGGCAAATTCTTCATATTTTCTTGCTCAGTTAATCTCCTCCCATAGCCATACAAGGAAGCTATTTTTATTATGCCTATTTTGCAGAGGAGGCATGGTGAGTTAAGTAACTTGCCCAATGTCACACACCTGTAAAGGGTCAGACTAGGTAGGATATGAACACAGAGAGCCTGGCTCCAGAGCTCATGATCTTATCACCTCTACAGGCAGTAAAGTGATCAACAGATATGTTTTGAGTGAATGAAAAGTATTTAGTATGTAGCAGGCATATTTGCATGGGTTCTCAATAATCCCCACAACCACACTTGTGAGGTAGCAACTGAGTCTGTTACTTTAATAGGAGGAATTTATAGTAATCTGTCTGAGGCCACACTCTCAGTGGAGATATGAGGGGTCAAATTCAAACCTTCTCTTTTTATGTCTCATACTTTTTTTATATTTACTGCTGCCTCCAGGAAGGAAACAAGGGAAATGGTAAGTGAGACAGGAAGAGAATCAAGTACAGTGTTCTAAAACCAAGAAAAATATTTCAAGAAAGATCAATAGCATCAAATCATCAAATGCTAGAGAAAGGTTAAGGAGAATGAGTTCAAAGAAAAAGTACTAATTCTGACTAGAAGGTGGTCAGTGAAGATCTAATTTCTCCGAGTTAGCATTATATTTCAGGAATGCTACTGGCTTGCTTTAAGAAAGTGAAATGAGTGCAAAATTTCCAATTACGTGCTTTGTACTTCCTATTTTAGATGAATATTATTATCAGATTATGAAGACCTTAGCTTTCCATCTTCTGTCAACTTAGGGAACAGGGTGGGGGAGGAATACAATGACACAATAAGGGCTCAGTTTAAAAATCAGACTACCTATAACCAAAGTGAGGGCCAAGCTTGTTCTGGAATGATATTATGATGGATGGGTTATGAAAAGCATCCAGAACACGTGAACAGGTATGACAGGAGCAATGATTCATAAATGGAGTAATTCAAATGTTGGCTCTCAGGGAAAGTCTGACTTTCCAAGATTCAGTGACATCTTTGTGGTACTGGAGGTTCTCCTGACACAGTTAAAAAACCGGGGGGAGGGAGGAGCATTACTGGTATCTCTGATATTATGTGAACATAAGTGACTTTTCTCAACTCAAAGCTTTCACATATTAGTCTTTTTCCAAATTCTTAACAGATTTTAGATTCTGCTTACTATCAGATTTTAATACAAAGAAAGTATAAGGTATGCAAAAATAAAAAATTGGGTTCCTGTTTCAAACACCTTATATGAAATTTTAAATGTTTCTTTAAATTTTGCCAAAACTGTTAAGATATCTGATCGACAGCAAATAGCTCTCACTTTTGAAATAATTTTTCTCCAATAAAAAAAAAAAACAGAAAACAACTTAACAGTGATTCATAGATTATAAATGGAAGCCTATGTAAACAATTTCATGAATGTAGAAGATTAGCCCCAAAACAGGCTTGATTAGATAGATCAGACTTTATCTTTACAGTTGAAGTCATATCAATTTTGCTGAGGACAGGTATTATGCAAAATTATTCCTTATAAAAGTAAAGGTGGGAAGACGGTGGATTAGGAGAGACTGAGCAAAATTCTCCTCTGTGAAAAACACTAGATAAAGGACAGAAAGCACTCCAGAACAGCAGTTCCAGGGTTCCAACACCTGAGCAGGGACTTCTACACCATAGTTAGCATGTACTTGGAGAAACTGAGATACTGTTTTCAAGATGGGTTGAGTGTTTGGCCTGGAATGCTGCCTGGGAACTGGTGGTTGGAGACGGCTGACGAGCATGGAGGGGAGCAGCCTTCCATGCCCCATGAATCATCCTCAACACTTGGCTGGGGTGTTAATCCTTCATAGACCCACAGCCAAGAACCCCTGTGCCAGGAACTGGCAGTTGGAGCAGGCAAATGAGAGCAGAAGGGGGCAGCTTTCCATGCCCCATATAGCCATCTTACCAGTTGGCAGGGAGCTAACCCTTCACAGATGTGCAGCTACTGTGCAGGGGACTGGCTGCTAAGCACAGAGTGAGCAGCTTTCTAAGCCCCATTTCTGCAGTTGGCTAGGAAGATAACCTTTCACAGAACTGCGGCCAAGAACTCCCTTGAGGGAATTCAGGATTTGGCAGATTTGTGACAGCATCCACTCTTCCTCCAAGGAAGCCCATGGTGTGCACAGCCTAGAGGTAAGGGTGCCACATGGAAGTGCCAGAAGCCCTCCCCAATCCCAGGGACTCACGGGCACATGGCAGACAGAGACTGTGGGGCATTCGAGCTGGAAGGTGAGAGGCACAGCTCTGTAGCCCCAGAGAATGTCACCTGCAGCCCCAAGAATGGCCGGGAATGGCCAGGACCACTGTGTCCTGGAGCAGACACACTGCTAAACTGTGCAGGGCACGCCCTCCACCCACAGGGCTGATAGTCCCCAGTGCACATGGAAAATTGGTGCACCGACTGGACTTCACATGGTTTGGACACACACTCAGCGCAGAGACAAAGTTGCGGGAGAACTGGTTTAAAGGTAAGAGGTGGCTCAAGAGTGCCATCTGCTGGTAGGACAGGGAAAATGCACTCCATCAAGCTGAAGCATTGCCAAATTATACATAAATGCTCAAATAATCCTGCATATCCTAAAAGAACATTATCAAGATAAGCAAATGCCAAGAGCCCAAAAACAACAGAAAATTATAAAGCATATGAAGAAACCAGAAGATACGGAAAACCCAAATGTCCAAATTAAAAAGCCAGAGGAGACAAAGGAAGTGGAGCAATTAATCAAGGAAGAACACACAAACATCAATGTCATGGTTAAGGACATAAAGGACATCAAGAAGACCCTAGAAGAGCATAAAGAAGAATTTGCAAGGGTAAATTAAAAAAAAATGGCAGATCTTATGGAAATAGAAGATTGTGTTGATCAAATTAAAAATATTCTTCAGACACGTAACAGCAGATTTGAAGAGGCAAAAGAATGATTAGTGAACTTGAGGGCAGATGAATGGAATGTGAAAGCAAAAGAATGAATGGTGAAAAAAAATCAAAAAATATGAAATGGATCTCAGGGAAATGATGGAATAACATGAAGCACACAAATGTAAGAATCATTGGTATTACAGAAGGTGAAGAGAAAAGGGGTAGGAAGAGAATTCAAAGACATTGTTCGGAAAAACTTCCCAACACCTCTAAACAACATAAATATGAAAACCAAAGATGCCCAATGAATTCCAAATAGAATAAATCCACCCCAAGACATATTCTGATCAGACTGTCAAATGTTGAAGAGAAGGAGAAAGTTCAGAAAGCAGCAAGAGGGAAATGATTCACCACATACAAGGGAAACAACTAAGACTAAGTACTGACAAATCAATGGGCAACATGGAGGCGAGAAGGCAGTGGTATGGCATATTTAAAATTCTGAAAGAGAAAAACTGCCAGCCAAGAATTCTTTATCCAGCAAAGCTCTCTTTCAAAATTGAGGGCCAGTTTAACATGAAAGAATGCTCAGAGAATTTGTTAATAGATCTGCCCTACAAGAATACCAAAGAGAGCTCTACCAGCTGAGAAAAAAAGACAGGAGAGAGAGGCCTGGAGAAGGGAACAGAACTGAAGAGTTTTAGTAAGGGTAACTTAAAGGAAATAAAGGGAGAGAGGGAAAAAATAGATCTGACAAAAAACCAAAGGATAAGATGGCTGATTCAAGAACTGCTTCCACAGTAATAACACTGACTTTAAAAGGATTAAAATCCCCAATTAAAAGACACAGATTGGCAGAAAGGATTAAAAACTGAACCACTGTGCTGGTTTGAATGTATTATGTCCCCCCAAACGCCATTCTCTTTGATGTAATCTTGTGTGGGCAGATGTATCAGTATTGATTAGATTGTAATTCTTCAAGTGTGTCCATGGAGATGTGCCCCACCCAACTGTGGGTGATGACTCTGACTGAATAATTTCCATGGAGGTGTCTAAATAATTTCCATTCAGGCTGGGTCTAAATTAAGTCACTGGAGCCATATAAATGAGCTGACAAACAGAAGGAACTTAGTGCACCTGTGAGTGACATTTTGAAGGGGAGCTACAGCCAAGAGGGACACTTTGAGGAACACACAGAAGCTGAGAGAGTAGCTGTAGATGAGAGACAGTTTGAAGATGGCTGTTGAAAGCAGACTCTTACTCTGGAGAAGATAATAGAGGACAGAACACCCCAAAAGCAACTAAGAGTGACATTTTTGAGGAACTGCAGCCTAGAGAGGAACGTCTTGGAAGAAAGCCATTTTGCTGGACACCACTGGCCATCCTCCAGTGAAGATACCTGATTGCTGATGTGTTGCCTTGGACACTTTATGGCCTTAAGAAGAAGGCCTTTGAAAGCAGACTCTTACTCTGGAGAAGATGAGAGAGGACAAACACCCCAAGAGCAACTAAGAGTGACATTTTCGAGGAACTGCAGCCTAGAGAGGAACGTCCTAGGAGAAAACCATTTTGAAACCACAACTTTGGAGCAGACGCCAGCCAGGTGACTTTCCAGCTAACAGAGACTTTGCGGACACCGCTGGCCATCCTCCAGTGAAGGTACCCGATTGCTGATGTGTTGCCTTGGACACTTTACAGCCTTAAGACTATAACTGTGTAACCAAATACATCCCCTTTTATAAAAGCCAATCCATTTCTGGTGTTTTGCATTCTGGCAGCATTAGCAAACTAGAACAACCATCACTATGCTGTTTCCAGGACACTCATCTTATACCCAGCAACACAGAGACTGAAAGTGAAAGGATGGAAAAAAAATATTCTATGCAAGCTATGGCCAAATGAAGGCAGGGGTAGCAATCCTAATTTCAGATAAAATAGACTTTAAATGCAAGAATGTAATAAGAGACAAAGAAGGACACTACAAACTAACAGAACGGACAATTCATCAAGAAGAAGTAACAATCATAAATGTTTACACACCCAATAAAGGTGCTCCAAAGTACATGAGACAAACACTGGCAAAACTGAAGGAAGCAATAGATGTTTCCACAATAATCGTGGGAGACTTCAATACATCACTCTCTCCTATAGATAGAACAACCAGACAGAGGACAAATAGTGAAACTGAGAACCTAGACAAAGTGATAAATGAATTAGACTTAACAGACATATACAGAGCATTACATCCCAAATTACCAGGATATACATTCTTCTCTAGTGCTCATGGAACTTTCTCCAGTATAGATCACATATGCTGGGGCATAAAACAAGACTCAGTGAATTTAAAAAGACTGAAATTATTTAAAGCACATTCTCTCACCACAATGGTATGTAACTAGAAGTCAACAACATCAAAGATCTAGAACACTCACGAATATCTGGAGATTACACTACACATTACTAAACAATCAGTGGGTCAAAGGATAAACTGCTAAATATCTAGAGACGAATGTAAATGAGAACACAATGTATCAAAATTTATGGGATGAAGTGAAGGCAGGCTTGAGGGGGAAATTTATAGCTCCAAATGCACAAATTTAAAAAGGAAGAGCTAAAATCAAAGAACTAATGGAACTGAAGAAGCTAGAAAATGATCAGCGAACTAATCCTAAAGCAAGTAGAAGAAAAGAAATAAGGAATAAAGCAGAAATAAATGACATGGAGAAAAAACCAATACAGAAACTAAATAAAACCAAAAGTTGGTCCTTTGAGAAGATCCACGAGACTGACAAACCCTTAGCTAGACTGACAAATTCAAAAACAGAGAAGACCCAAACAAAGAAAATCAGAAATGAGAGGCAGGACATTACTGCAGATCCCAACGCAAAGAAATCAAAAAAATCATAAGAGAATACTATGAATGACTGTATGCCAACAAACCAGACAATTCAGAGGAAATTGATAATTTCCTGGAAACATACGAACAACTTAGACTGACTAGACAAGAAAGAGAACATCTTAACTAACCAATCAGAAGTAAAGAGAGCCAATCAATCATCAAAAATCTTCCTACAAATAAAAGCCAAGGGCCAGATGGCTTCAGAGGAGAATTTTATCAAATTTTCCAAAAAGAACTGATACCATTCCTACAAAAACACTTTGAAAAACTGAAAAAAAATGGAACACTACCTCACTCATTTTATGACGCCAACATCGCTGTAATACCAAAACCAGATAAAGATGCTACAAGAAAGGAAAACCACAGGCCAATCTCCCTAACGAATATAGATTCAAAAATTCTCAACAAAATACGTGCAAACTTAATCCAAAGACATTGAAAAATCATACCCCGTGACCAAGTGGTGTTCATCCCAGGTATGCAAGGTGGTTCAACTTAAGAAAATCAATCAATGCATACAACACATTAATAAAACAAAAGGGAAAAAAATCAAATGATCATCGCAACAGATGGTGAAAAAGCATTCGACAAAATTCAGCATCCTTTTTTGATAACACTTCAAATCGTAGGAATTGAAGGAAACTTCCTCAATATGATAAAGATCATGTATGAAAAACCCACAGCCAGCATAGTACTCAATGGTGAGAGACTGAAAGCCTTCCCTCTAAGATCAGGAATGAGATAAGGATGCCAGCTGTCACTACTATTATTCGACATTGTGCTAGAAGTTCTAGCCAGAGCAATCCAGCAAAACAGAAATAAAAGGCATCCAAATTGGAAAGATGTAAAACTGTCATTATTTGCAGATGATATATGATCTTGTATTTGCAAAACCCTGAGACATTTACAACACAGCTACTTGAGCTAATAAACAAATTCAGCAAAGTGGCAGGATAGAAGATTAATGCACATAAGTCAGTTAATGCTCCTATGCACTAGAAATCACTTAACTGAAGAGACACTCAATAAAAAGATTCCATTCACAATAGCAACTAAAAAAATAAATTTCTTAGGAATAAATTTAACCATGGATGTAAAAACCTCTCTCACAGAAAATTATATAAATTTACTAAAAGAAATAAAAGTGGTGCTAGAGATGGCATGATATTCTCCGTTCATGGGTAGGAAGGCTAAATGTCGTTAAGATGTCAGTCTTACCCAACTGATTTACAGATTCAATGTAACTCCAATCAAAATTCGAACAACCTACTTTTCAGATTTGGAAAGTTAGTTATCAAATTTATTTGGAAGGGAAAGGGGCCTCAAATTGCTAAAAACATTCTAAAAAAGATAAACGAAGTGAGAGGACTTACACTTCCTGACTTTGAAGCTTACTATAAAGTCACATTAGTCAAAATAGCATGGTAAACAAATGAATGTCAACCTTGCAAGGTGTTAAAAATGGGTGGTATTAGGGAAAAAATAATCAATGCAAACTAGAGGCTATAGTTAACAGAAACATTGTATTATGCTTTCTTTAATGTAACAAAGGCAATATACCAAAGCTAAATGTCTGTAAGAGGGGGACATAAGGGAGGCGTATGGGACTCTTGGCATTGGTGATGTTGTCTCACTCTTTTATTCTACTTTAGTCTAATTCTATCCTTCCTGTTGTTGCTTTTCAGCTGTCTTTTTTTCTTTCTTTTTCTTGTGTTTCTACTTTGTCTCTTCCTCTTTCCTTGTGGAAGAAATGGAGATGTCCTTATATAGATAGTGGTGATGGTGAATGCATAAATATGTGATTATGGTAGGTGAACAAAGCCATCTTAAAAAGAAACAAAAAACAAAAAACCAGGTTGATAAGGAAACCCTGAGGGCACTATATTGAGTGAAATAAATCAGACACATAAGGACAAATATTGTATGGTCTCACTGATATGAACTAATTATAATATGCAAATTCATAGACATGAAATATAAGTTACCAGGATATAGAATAAGGCTAATAATAGAGGGGTATATAGGGAAAAAATATACCTATTGCAAAGTATGTACTACAGTTAGTAGTATTTTAATATTCTTTCATCAACAGTAACAAACACACTATACCAATAACATGACTCAATAATTGGGGGGGGGGATGGTTAGAATATGGGACGATTTGAGTTTTCTTTTCTTGTCTTTCTTTTCTGGAGTAATGAAAATGTTCTAAAAATTGAAAAAAAATTAACTGTGGTGATGGATGCTCAGCTGTATGATGGTACTGTGGGCAACTGATGGTGTATTTTGAATCTTTGGATGACTGTATGGGTTGTGAATAATCTCAATGAAATTAAATTAAACAAAGAAACAAAAAAACCAGCACGGTATTGGCACAAAGACTGACTTATTGATCAATGGAATCCAACTGAGAATTTGGAAACATACCCCCAGATCTATGGTCGACTGATTTTTGATGAGGCCACCAAATCCACTGAACTAGGACATAACAGTCTTCTCAACAAATGGGACTGGGAGAACTGGATATTCATATCCAAAAGAATGAAAGAGGGACCCCTACCTCACACCCTACACAAAAATTAACTCAAAGTGGATCAAAGACCTCAATATGAGACAGTACCATAAAACTCCTAGAAGATAATGTAGGGAGACATCTGTAAGACCTAGTATTAGGAGGTGGCTTCTTAGACTTTACACCCAAAGCACAAGCAATGAAAGAAAAAATAGATAAAATCAAAAGATTCCGTACCTCAAAGGAATTTGTCAAAAAGGTGAAGAGGTCAATGCAATGGGAGAAAACATTTGGAAACCATATGTCTGATAAAGAGACTGATACTTTGCATATATAAAGAAATCCTACAACTCAACAATAATAGTACAAACAGCCCAATTATAAAATGGGCAAAAGACATGAAAAGATGTTTCTCTGAAGAGGAAATACACATGGCTAAAAAACACATGAAAAGAAATGTTTATCTTCACTAGCTATTCGGGAAATGCAAATCAAAACTACAATGAGTTATCATTGCACACCAATAAGAATGGCTGCCATTAGACACACAGGAAACTACAAATGCTGGAGAGGATGTGGAGAAATTGGAACTCTTATTCGTTGCTAGTGGGACTATATAATGGTACAGCCACTGTGAAAGACAGTGTGGTGGTTCCTCAGAAAACTAGGTATCAAGTTACCCTATGATCCAGCAATTTCACTTCTTGGTATATACCCCAGAAGATCTGAAAGCAGTGAAACCAAAAGGTATTTGCACACCAATGTTCATAGTGGCATTGTTCACAACTGCCAAGAGACAGAAACAATCCAAATGTCCTTCAAAAGATGAGTGGATAAATAAAATGTATATACATATCATGGAATACTACACAGTAGTCAGAAGGAATGAGGTTGTGAAACACCTAACACGGATGAACCTTGAGGACATAATGCTGAGTGAAACAGGTCAGACACAAAAGGAGAGATATTGTACATTACCACTAATGTGAACTCCGTAAAAAATGTAAAATAAGTGTCATATAGTGTCGAATATAGGGGACCTAGAGACAGTAGCTAGCAAAAGGGGAATGATAATTTAAGATGTACAGATATGATAATGAGGGTGAACTTAATGATATGGGAATGGTCAGGTGTGACTATGATTCATTAACAGGATTATAAGTATCAGTGACACATTGAAGGCGAACATGTTCGTAAATGATTGTTTAAAGGCATGTAGCCCACAGAGCAGCACCACAAGGCTAAATAAGTGTAAGCATGATACACTTAAAGATGACACCGGTGCAGAAAGTTAACAACAGAGTGGTATATGGAAAAACTACCCATTACATACTATAGACTATATATAATAGGAATATCTTACCAACACTACACTAATACTAGGGATGAATAATTAGCAGATGATAAGAGCTCTGGGATGTATTATGTTATGACAATTGTTTAAAGTTGAGAGTGATGGTGACTGTACAACTAAGTGAAGATAATGTAAGAAATTGAACATTTATCTTGGTATAGAATATATATTAAGTGAAATTAGGAAACAACTACTTAAATCAAGCCCTCAATTTGAGGCTTGCTCTTGTGAAACTTATGGCTGTAAATGGGAGGCTAAGCCTTCCTATATTATTCCTAGGAGGCACCTTTGGGGAACCTCTTTTGTTGCTCAGATATGGCCTTTCTCTCTCTAAGCCCAACTCTGCAAATAAATTCATTAACCGATCCCCAAAAAGGGACATGACTCCAAGGAGAATGAATCTCCCTGGCGACATGGGACATGACTCCCAGGAATGCTCCTGGCCCTGACAGTGAGGGACTGAAAATGCCTGCTTGACCAAAAGGGGGAAAAAGAAAGGTAACAAGCTGAGGTCACGGTGGCTGAGAGATCCCAAATAGTTGAGAGGCTATCCTGGAGGTTTGTCTTATGCAAGCTCCAGGTAGATACCTGAAATGGCCACCGTATGCCACGCCCTTACCAAAAATGGTCCCCAAATACCTAGGTCTTTACCTGAGGTTTTATAAAAGATGTACTTACTAAAGTTTTCATCTTTCAGAAACTTAAATCCACCAGAGTGTTCCTATAACAGGTAAGTCCTAAAACTCAGAGGCAACAGCCTCTTTAAGAACAACAATCAGATGTAGTCCCCTTCCCCAGACTGTCGACACCCCCTTTCAATATGAACAAGTTAGGGTGCTCACTGCCTAGACACCCCTGAAGATACAGAAAGTGATTAAGTGAGAGGAAGGGGTAGCAACAATCAAGATAAGATTTAACAAAGGTCTATGAATACCGAAACTTTATATAAATATAAATATATATATACACACACACACATATATATATGTATATATAGTTTAGATGCTAGGGTATTGGAATAGCTGGAAGGAGGTAAATGACATGGTGCAACTTAACCTACAACATTCTTTGAAATTTGCTCTATAGCTATTTGTTTTAGCTACTGTGCTTTGAACCTCTTCACCTTTCTGTATATATCCTATATTTCAGCATAAGGAAAGTACTGAAACTGTAGAAAAGTAACCGGTAACAATTTTTGAAATTACCTGTATTAACTGCTTGTTGATTTGTACATCGGAAATTGACACCTTTCTGTATGTATGTTATATTTTACAATAATGGAAGTAGCTGAAGTTGTAGAACTGTGGACCCATGACATTCTTTGAAATTTGTTAACTACTTGTTAAATTGTACTTTGAAAGTTAACAGTGTTATGCATATATGTTAAAGTTCACAATAAAAAATGCATTAAAAATAGCAATAGCTGAAGTTGTAGAACTGTGGACCCATGACATTCTTTGAAATTTGTTAACTACTTGTTAAATTGTACTTTGAAAGTTATCAGTGTTATGCATATATGTTAAACTTCCCAATAAAAAATGCATTAAAAATAGCAAAGGTAACAAATATAGACAGATCCAGATAGAAGCCATTAAGTAATTTAAAGTAAATATTTTATTAGCCTAATCTGATGGTTTCTCTTTTTAGGTTATTTTGTAGATAATGCCCATAAAGCACATATGAACACTGAAATAACTGAGGGTGTTGACAATTCTACAAATATAACATTTGTTTTAATCCTAAAGTCATATTTACATGGAAGTCATATGAAATTCAAATCAAGTGTTTCTTACTTTAGACCATGAAAGATCAAGGAGATCCGCAGTGTGTCCTTTATATTTGCAAAATGGCTGTTGCCGAAACGGTGCATTTTTATCATCAGGGTCTTCATCAGTTCCACTGCATACCTATTTAGACATTAAGACAAACTTTAAAACTCAGATGCAAAACTAGCAAAACAAAAGCCTCATATTCTTTCCACCCCGTTTGTTCTCTCATTTTATCTGATGCCCGAATGAAATCTTGTTCCACTATTAGCAAACTCTTCATGCTAAATACTGCTTATCACCTCTTCTTTTCATCTCCTCACCCTAGTATATTCTTCTCTGAGAGAGAGGAAAAACAGTTCCAGCGTCTGTTTGTTTAGGTATAAGCATGCACTATAATTTTCATCAGACATAAAGAAAAGTTAACAGGGTTGTGGAGGGGACAGGGGGGCTTCCAGGAAATCTTTCTGGCTCTTAAAATGGGGCATATGAAAAGACCTTCCCCTTTTCAACCTCTGAACATTGTCATCTGCATGTGACATTTAAGATTGTATTAGCCATCTTAGAACCACAAGGAGAATAATCCCAAGAGAACCAAAAAACGGACAAAGAACAGCAAAGCACAAAGTTGGGAGGACCCCATTTCCCTGATGACACTATTGAGCTGCTGAATTAACCAATCTGGAATGTTAACTTCCAGATTTGCTTCCTTATTGTTTTTTTTTTTTTAATTTTTATTTATTTATTTTATTTTTATTTTTATTTATTATTTATTTTAAATTCTATTTTGAAATAAATTCAAAGTTATAGGAACAGTTGCAAAAACAATACAAACCCCATACACAGAACTCCAGCATACCCTGACCCCCCTCCTCCAATACCCTGATCGACCAACTTTAACATCCTGTCACACCACCATTTCCCTTTCCCTCCCTCCCTCCCTGCCTATCATCCATCATCTATTGCTCTGTCTTCTGAACATATGAGAACTAGCTGCACACATCCTTGAACAAACACTATAATTCACATATACAATTCCCATGAAAAAGAACATTCTTTTATGCAATCCCATTAAGCGCAGCTAAGAAGTTCAAGAAATTCAACATTGATACAAAGCTTACATTTCATATTCCCCTTTTTTTTTCCTTATGTCTCAACTGTGTCCCTTTGAGCCTCCTGTCCTCCATTCTCAGATCTCATCCAGGATTATCCTTGGCATTCAACTGTCATCTATTTAGACTTTTTTTTTCAATTGTGGAAACATACATACAGCCTAAATCTTCCCATTCCACCCCTCCCTAGCATTCCATTAGTGGGATTAATCACATTTAGAATGTTGTAATGCTATCACCTTCCCACCATCCATTACTAGAAATTTCCCTTCACCTCAAACAGCAACCCTACAATCATTTCTTAACTCCCCATTGCCCCTTCCCCCACTTCTCATAACCCATACTCTACTTTTCATCTCTATGGTCATATTCTCTGATAATTTCTTCGTGTTTACTGTGAGGCTTAAAATTAACCTCTTACATCCATAACAATCTTGTTTTCCTTTGATACCAACTTAACTTCAATAGGACATATAAACTATGTTCCTATACTCCTTCATTCCCCCACCTTTATATAGTTCTTGTCAAAAATTACATATTTTACATTGAGTCCAAAACCACTGATTTGTCATTAGAGATCTGTGTATTTTATATCATGCAGTAAGTAAACAGTGGAGTTACAAATAAAAAATCATTGACTTCTATTGTATTCCATTGTGGTCAGAGAATGTGCTTTGAATATATTCAATTTTTTTTTAATTTATTGAGGCTTGTTTACTGTCCCAGCATATGGTCTATTCTGGAGAAAGATCCGTAATCACTAGAGAAAAATGTGTGCCCTGGTGATTTGGGATGGAAGGTTCTATATACGTCTGTTAAAATTCTCTCTCTCTCTCTCTTCTTTGTTTCTCTGTTGGTAGGGCTCCCTTTAGTATCTGAAGTAGGGCAGGTCTTTTATTGGCAAAATCTCTCAGCATTTGTTTGTGAAAAATTTAAGCTCTCCCTCAAATGTGAAGGAGAGTTTTGCTGGATAAAGTATTCTTGGTTGGAAATTTTTCTCTCTCAGAATTTTAAATATGTCATGCCACTGCTTTCTTGCCTCCATGGTAGTCGCTGAGCAGTCACTACTTAGTCTTACATTGTTTCCTTTGTATGTAGTGAATTGCTTTTCTCTTGCTGTTTTCAGAACTTGCTCCTTTTCTTCAGTATTTGACAGTCTGGTCAGAGTATGTCTTGGAGTGGGTTTATTTGGATTTATTCTATTTGGAGTTCGCTGGGCATTTATGCTTTGTGTGTTTATATTGTGTAGAAGGTTTGGGAAGCTTTCCCCAACAACTTCTTTGAATACTCTTTCTAGACCTTTACCCTTCTCTTCCCCTTCTGGGACACCAATGAGTCTTAAATTCGGACATTTTATTTTATCTATCGTATCCCTGAGATCCATTTCGATTTTTTCGATTTTTTCCCCATTCTTTCATTTGTTCTTTCATTTTCTGTTCTGTGGTCCTCTAGGACACTGAGTCGTTGTTCAGCTTCCTCTAATCTTGTATTATGTGTATTCGGAGTCTTTTTAATTTGGCCAACAGTTTCTTTAATTTCCATAAGGTCATCTATTTTTTTATTTACTCTTGCAATTTCTTCTTTATGCTCTTCTAGGGTCTTCTTTATGTCCTTTATATCCTTTGCCATGTTCTTTTTCATGTCCTTTATATCCTGTGCCATGCTCTTGTTCTTTGATTGTAGTCCTTTGATTAATTGCGCCAAGTACTGTGTCTCTTCTGATATTTTGATTTGGGTGTTTGGGATTGGGTTCTCCATATTGTCTGGTTTTATCATATGCTTTAAGATTTTCTGCTGTTTTTGGCCTCTTGGCATTTGCTTTGCTTGATAGGGTTCTTTCAAGTTGTAAAAAATACCAATCTTATTTTTCAGAACTGCAGCTTGGTGGCGTACACTTTCTGTAACTAACCAGCAGACAGCATCTGTGAGTCACCTATTCTCCTCAAGTCAGTTCTCCTCAACTTTGTCTTTGTGGTGAGGAAATGATTCTTGTGGGGTTCAATTGGTGAACTCAGTTTGGGTGTGTCGCTGGCGCCATCTGCCCTGAATGAGGGATGTGTGGCTGGGTGGTTAGGCAGGCAGCGTAGCTTTAATATTCAAACCTCCCAGGTGTTCCCAGAGATTCAAGGCTGTTGCAAGAGTCTAATCTAAGCCTTCATTTCAGTTTTGCCCCAGATTTTCTCTGCTGCTGACCCACAAGTTGCCAGCATTGACGAAGCGTCCCTGGGTTTTCCAAGCGGGCCCCCTTATCAGCTGTGATCTTCCAGGACCTTTGCTGAGGGAAGGCTGTGCTATGTCACAAGTGCACGCCATCCCTCAAGGGAAGCCCTGGACCACCGGGCTGTGCAGGGGCGCTCCCAGCTTGATGCAAAGATGGCTGAATGGGGTGTCTCACATCCCTCCCCTTTTCGCACAGCTCCGCATTCCCAGCTCCAGGACAACTAGCTGTGTATGCACCCAAGGCCACTGTCCATAGCTGATATTGTTGCATGTCCGTGGTGCCGTGGGATACACTCCCTGTCACACTGGGTTTCCCAGCATGGCTCTGGGCTGTGGGTACGGCCCCAGGCAGGAGTGTCTCAAGCCTGCTGGGGAGCTGGCTGCAAGCAGCGTGGTTTCTTTCTCCTTTTGGCTCTCCCCTCTGCCCCCCCCCAGGCCCTGAGGGAATCAGCAGTTGTCTATCCTCCATGCCACACACTGAGAGGTTGACACAGCCCACTCCTGCCGTGCTTCACTGCGCAGTTCTCACCATCATAACTGCAGCCAGCTCCCGGGTTTTTTTTTTTTTTTTCTAAAGAACTAGTCCGTCTCCAAATGCCAACCCCCAGTTTCCCCACACCGCAGAGTGGCCGCAGGACTTTCAGCCGGCTTACTTGTTTCAGAATGCAGACTCCCGGTTTCACAAAGTGCATGGTCCCTGTGGTTTTAGCATACCTTGTCCAGCTGGTGCACTGCTGAAACTAGTGCTCTGGGTCACTTTCTGGTTTTTATCTAGTGTTTTTCACAGAGGTGTTTTTTTGCCCTGTCTCACCTAGCTGCCATCTTAGGTTCTCCGCCTCCTTATTGTTTAAGCCATTTTTCCCTTTCCTAGTGACTGTTCATTTAGGCATAAGCATGAGGTCAAAAGCATCCTGACAGAGGTAGGTAGAAGATAATGCCATATGTGTGTGGCATGCATTTAGTTTACAGCATGTTTTTGGGTATTCATTATCTGAATGAATCCTAACAACTCTTTGAGGTAGGTATTAACATTAGGAGAATGAAAAAATTCTTAAAAATTGAGGCTCAGAGAGGTTAAAATACCATATTGAAGGTCACCCAATCACCTGTAAATAGCTGAACCAAAGTGGGCATACAAAGCAACTAATTGTAAGTCCAGTTTGTCCCTCAAATGTTTTAGAGGATATAGCATGAACAAAAAATATGGAGTGTTAGCTAAGCCTTGCATATTTAGGAAAGGCAGGCAGGATGTCGATGGAGAAAAAAGTACTTGGAGATATCGTAAGGGATTAGGGTGGAAAGGCATTTTGAGGCCAGATCATAAAGAGCCTTGAATGTGTGTCTTAGAAGTTCAGACATTCTAAAGTGATATACAGCCAACATGTATTTCTGAAAAGGAAAGATAATACAAGCTGACTGGTGCTTTAGAAAAAGAACTCTGGTCAGTAATGTAAAAGATGGTTTGGAGAGGTAGAATAGAGGCAGAAAGAGTGGTCAGTAATTTTAAGTAAGAATGATGAGGGCTTGAACTAGGACAGTGATCATGGGGACAGATAAAAACTACCACTATCATTGGTCTAGAACTTTACAGTTTACAAAAACATCTTCATGCCAACCATGGAGAAAGACCAGAAAAATGAACTCCCTGACGTTTTGCCAAGCACTCCTAACCCTAGATGACTACAACTACTTTCCTTATGTTTTGCAGTCAGACTAGACTTGTGGAAGACATAAAACTAAACATATATATCCCATTACATAAAATTCAACTTTTTGTTTAGTCGTCTTTCATTTACTTTTCATTAACTCCTTAGCATATCCCCCCTAGCAGTGATTTCAGATCTCTTCCTTTCTCCTTTAACATTTCCTTCTCCCTGCTTTCTACCTTTTTTCCAAAGCATTTAAATAATGTTTTTGAATATAAAATAATACATGCTTAATATAGACAATTCAGAGAATACAGAAAGTAGAAAATCTAACATTAGAATCACCTATAATCTCCTAACATTTTGAACATCTTCAGTCTTTCATTTCTTAAAATATGACTGAGATCATAGTATACACACAATTCGATATCCTCTTTCTGATTATACCATGAGCATTTTCTGTATTTCACTCTTTGAAAACATTTACTGGCTGCATAATATGGGTGAACCATAACTTAAGCATTCTCCTTCCTCTGGTCATTTAAACATTTCCCCTTTTATTTCGTTAATATAAATAGCAATTCAATGAACATTTTAGAATATGAATTTTTCCCGTGACTATTTCTTTATCCTTTTATAAGGGTCAAATGGTTTAAACTTCAGACAGTCACAGTGTCTTTTATTTGTTTTAATAAAAGAAGGTAAGTTTATTAGAAAAATTCTGAAAAATACAGAAATATAAATAAAAATCACCTGAAATCCTACCACTTAGGTAACTACTGTTAATAATTTAGAGTATTTCCTTTAAATCTTCTATTTATAAATATTTATATAGTTTAGTCAAAATTGGGATAATATTGCATCTAATTTTTTCATTCATTTTTCACTTTACCTTTTAATGTGAATTTTAAAAAATGTCATTAAATAGTCTTCCAAAACAGTTTAAGGACTGCATAATATTCTGAGATATGGATTATACCATAGTTCTTATTTTCCAGCTATTAGAAATTAAGGTTGTTCAAATTTTAGCTACTGAAGGAAAACTACAATGAAAACCCTTTCATGTACACCTTTTGAGCATATTTTCTTATTTCCTTATGGTCAATTATTAAAGGTAGAATCACCAAGTAAAAGTTGTAGTGTTCACTCTCTCTATATATTTTAACTTTTCATTCTAGACATTCCAAATACACACAAAAGTAGATAGCATAATATAATGCCACAATGAACCCATGCATCCATCACCTGCTTTAACAATTATCAACATTTTACCCATCTTGTTTATCAATCCTTACACCTTTATTTGTTTATTTTTGTTGGAGCATTTTAAAGCAAGATCTACACTATTAATTTTACTAGTAAATATTTCAAAATATATTTCCAACTGATAAGCCTTCTTTTTTTTTATCTTCATTTTATTGAGATATATTCACATACCACACAGTCATACAAAACAAATCGTACTTTCGATTGTTCACAGTACCATTACATAGTTGTACATTCATCACCTAAATCAATCCCTGACACCTTCATTAGCACACACACACAAATAATAAGAATAATAATTAAAGTGAAAAAGAGCAATTGAAGTGAAAAAGAACACTGGGTACCTTTGTCTGTTTGTTTGTTTGTTTCCTTCCCCTATTTTTCTACTCATCCATCCATAAACAAGACAAAGTGGAGTGTGGTCCTTATGGCTTTCCCAATCCCACTGTCACCCCTCATAAGCTACATTTTTATACAATTGTCTTCAAGATTCATGGGTTCTGGGTTGTAGTTTGATAGTTTCAGGTATCCACCACCAGCTACCCCAATTCTTTAGAACCTAAAAAGGGTTGTCTAAAGTGTGCGTAAGAGTGCCCACCAGAGTGACCTCTCGGCTCCTTTTGGAATCTCTCTGCTACTGAAGCTTATTTCATTTCCTTTCACATCCCCCTTTTGGTCAAGAAGATGTTCTCCATCCCACGATGCCAAGTCTACATTTGTCCCCGGGAGTCATATTCCACGTTGCCAGGGAGATTCACTCCCCTGGGTGTCTGATCCCACGTAGGGGGTAGGGCAGTGATTTCACCTTTCAAGTTGGATAAGCCTTCTTTTAAATATAACTACCATGCCATTATCATACCTAAAACATACCATTTGTGTCATTTAATATCAAATTCATATTCAAATTTTCTGATTACATAAAAATGCCATTTAAAAATTGGATTGCTACAAAAAATTGTAAAGCTTTTGCTATTCGTACTTACTATATACCAGATGCTATGTTGGTTATTTGAGATAACAAAATAAATAAGACTTTCTTATCCTCCTATAATCTACTCTCAACATAGCAGCCAGAGTGATTCTTTTAAGAGATAAGTCAGATTATGTAATTATCTGTTCAAAAACCCGTCACTGACTTCCATCTTTCTCAGAGAAAAAATCCAATTCCATGCAGTCTCCCATGTATTCTGATCTCCCCATCCCCACCTCTGGGACTTCATTTTCTACCGTCTTTCCCCTCACTCACTGGGCTACAGCTACCCAAATCTCTTTGCTGTTTCTTAAACACACCAAACCTGTGCCTTATAGCAGTTACATTTTCTGTTCCCTCTATCTGGAATGCTCTTCTCCAGATATCAATATTATCACTCCTTCACCCCATTCAGAATTTGCTCAAATGACAAACTTTCAGAGAACCTTTGCTTATCTACTTTATTCACCCCCTGCCCCACTTTACCGGTTTTATTTTTTCTCCATGACGCTTATCACTTTCTAATATAATGCAAAATTTGCTTATTTTGTTTCTCTGCCTTCCCTTCACTAGAATCTAAATTCCGTAAGAACAGAGACTTTGATCTCTTTTGTTTACTACTATATCTACAGCTCCTAGAACAGTGCTTAGCACATATTAGGCACTCAAAAAATATTTGGGAACTAAATGAAGATATAGTCCCAGTCCTCAAGTTGCCAATGGTCTAGTGGAATATAATGATTAAGAACATAAGCTCTAGAGACAGATCAGAGATGGGCTCTAACTCTGGCACTATATTTCCTAACTGTGGAGAAACGAGTAACTTAGTATCTCTAAGCTTTCTTTATCTTCATCTGTAAAATGGGGTTATTATACATAGTACAGGGTTGTTGTGAGGTTAAATTAGATAAGACTTAAATGCACTTAGCATTGTTCTTTGCATCTAGCAAGGGCTAATAAAATGTTAGCTATTACATAAGCAAAATAATATGGTAGAGTAAGTTATTTTAATTGAAATACGGGTGAAGTACCATGGAAATAGTGATGGAGTATGAGTAATTATACATTAGGTGAAGCAAGGAATACTTCAGAGAGGTAGTATTCTTTTGAGATAGGTCTTGAATGAATTTGGCAGGCAAAGGGGAATACTATACATGAATATATGGAGCCAACAAAGGGTCTAACATTTTTGCTGGTGCACCAATAAACAACTGAGTGGCACAGAACATAAGGTTTTTGAGAGAGAATGGTAAGAAGTAACAGCAAAACCAAGGTCAGGCTGATTTCTGGAAAGGCTGACTCAAGTTAAGGAATTTGGACTTAATTCTATAGGAAAAAAGAGAACCAAAGAGCGTTTAAACAGGAGAATAACATGATTAGATTTGTTTCATAGGAAAGTAATTCCGCTGGCAGTATGAATAAAAGACTGGAATCTGGGAGAAGAGCTATCATAGACCAGGTAAGGTATAAAGGCCTGGATTATAGCAGCAGGAAAATAAAGGAGTGTTCAGATTCCAAACACATTTCTGAGATCAAACAAGCAGGATTTGTTGAATAAAGACATTGGAGGGAGAGAAGAGTAAAACATGATCATGTTTTCTAACTTAGGATATGGTATGAGTTAAACAATTAGCTGTTATCAAGAACACTGTTAAAGGAGTAGTCTTCTTGGGTCAAAGATACTTAATTCTGTTTCGGACTTACATTCATTAAGTGTTGATATGTCTTCTCCCACATTGAGCTCCTTGTCATGGATTGTCTACTGCATTCTCAGTAGAGTTGGTTCTCTAAACCAACACATATTTCTGTAAAATACTGCATGACTACATGTTACAAAAATTACCTCTCCCCTCCCTTACAGTTAACTCTTTTCATCCAAATTCTAGATTCTAATGACCGCTTCTCAAAAATTTTAAGCAGCAGTTAAATGCTGTAACACTCACTCATATTGAAATTCTACTAAGTGAGCCCACTAAACATAAATTTACCCAAGAAAAGCATTAGCTTCTAGATAAACAGCATAACTATGACTTCTAGTGTCAAGAAGACATTGTACACTTATTAAAATAAGTATATTCATTTTTTGGGTTTGACCCAATTATGAACTCTTAAAAGCCATAAGGTTTAACAGTCTATGCTAAAGCCAACTGTAAAAACCCCCATTTTATAATTCTTTAGCATAATGGAGCAAACCAAACATGTACCTCCTTCCTTTCTTCCTTACATTTCCTGAGCTGCTTTTGGAAATCAACAGAAACAGAGAGAATAATAGCCAGGAAGTTCCAGGCTTGGCTCTATCAAAGAGGAAGAGCGCTGGTCTTGGGTAGTCACTCTGTGTAACCAAATGTACAAGTACTTTTATATATACTATTTTACATGGATGCTGTGAAGAGTGATAAAATATTTAAACGGAGATGAATATAAGATATCAGTATCATGAAAAAGAAAACAATACATGCATCAAGAAAATAAACTCCATTGTGCTTACTGCACCCTAACCTCAATGTAGCTAGTGCTAGGTTAAAAGAATACAAGATACCAAGCTCCAAGGGCATATGAAATAGAGACTTCTTTTATCTGTCCCCAAATAGAATGACAGAAGGGAAAGAACCCCAAAACGGTCTTTTTCCTGCAAATAAAAGATATAAATGTTACTCAACTACTCAAAAAAAAAAAATGGAATAAAAAACCTCAGTATTCCAGGGGATCACTAATTTTTTTTTTGTCAAGGTACTGTACTCCTCATTTGAAAGGCCTTGTATTCAATCAGGAGTGGGAGTTACTTAGGGTTTTTTGGGGGGGTGGGGTAGAAGGAAGCAGCTAAGAATCTGTGAGCAGGATTGTTGAAATAAGAGTAATACAAGATGTTGAATACAACAGGTAGTCCAGGTTTTTAACAGTAATTTTTAACTGGTAAATTAAACAATAAAAGCAAACATTTTCCCCTAAAGCAAAGCAGTTAAAATTTTCTCTGCCACAAAAGGTTAGTGAAGACTTTATGGAGGAAGGGAGAATGAAGGCATCCAGATAAGGGGAACAATAGGAATAAAGCCACAGAGGCAGGATTTCAAAGGTGAATGCAGGCAGTTTTGGGTTCCAAGGATATGGATGATCCATGAGGCCTTAAAGGAACCCAGAGGCTAGCCAGGGAAACAAACTGACATGGAAGATGTGGTAAGTAATGTAAATGTAACAATATACACGATGTGCCATCAAAACACAAATGAGGAACAATTTTGCCTGCTGGATTCAGGAAAAAAAATAGTTAAGACAAAAAACTTGAGCTGAATCTTGGAGGGTAAGCAGGGCTTTTGCCCTGTGAAAAAAGACGACAGGGATGACATTACTCTCAATGTTAACAGCATGAACTAAGCCATGAAAGCAAAAGGGTGTTTAGGGTGCAAAACTAAATACAGCATTGCAAGTAGGATGTATAGGCACTAGGGTGTTAGAACTGAGATAAAAGGTAGGATGAGGAAATAGTGGGAAGGATCTTATTCTGCAGGTGGAAGATTTGAAACCCAAAATGGCATAGTCAGATCTGTGTTCTGAAAAAATGGTTGGTGGCAGTGTAGGAAATGAACTGGGTAGAGGCCAGAGGCATATAAACCCATTGGGAGGCAATGACAAACATTTAAATGAAAGTTGAAGCTCAGAGGCTGTGAGTGATAATGGGGGAAGGAGGGGGTCCCTTCCATGGGTATTTGGAGGTAGGGTTACAGTGGATAGAAATATGTCACTAATTTGATATGTGGGTAAAGAAAAAAAATGCAATGGAGAATGACCCCAGAGTATTTTTGACTGGATGGAAGCTGATGCATATCATTAAATAAGGTTCAAATTAGAGGAGAAGCAGGTTTGTGGATCGATAATAAATTTATCTTACATGTTTTATATTTCCATAAATGATCATTACCATCTAACCAGTTTATTCAAGCCAGACACCTGGGAATCATCCTGGGTTTCTCACTTGCACACCAGGAGCTAGTCAGTCACCAAGTCCTAGAGATTTGACTTTAACATTTCTCAAATTCAGCTTATCTTCATGGTTTCTATCCCCAAATGCTATCACAATCTATCATAATGCAAGCACACCCATATATTTCTATCCTAGGTTAACAGCCTCTTAATGAGTCTCCTTTCTCTAGCCTGGAGCTCCCATCCAATTTATCCTTCACAGTGCTATCACAGTGCTCTTTCTAAAACAAAAATCTGAACATGTTAATTAAACACTTGATTAAAATCTTTTAAAGCAACCCCCCTTCAGTAGTTTGCAGGATCAAGTCCAAATGTCTTGGGTTAACACATAAACCCATTTTAAATCCTTCTCTTGTCTACTCTCCCTCACCTACCTCTAATGCATGCACCCTCTGCTTCAGACATGGAATTCTTGTAGTACTTTTAACATGCCATGCTGTTTCACCTTCCAGGCCTTTGCATTTGCTACTTCCTGTCTGAAATGTCCTTCCCTTCTTTCTCTCAAATAGCTAACTCCTAGCTCAAGCCTTACCTCCTCCAGGAGTTTTTTCCTGACATCCTGATTTATAAGGCTAATTCTTCTACCTGTGTAGCATGCTTGTGTAGAATATGACCATGCAATAGTGTAATGGTGGATTTATCTATTTCACTAGTCAGCAAGGTCCCTGAGGCTAGAGAATATGTCTCTTGATTTTACAGAATCTAGGAATGTCTGGCACACATAAAGGCACTCAAAAAATGAGTTGAGGAAAGCTCAATTTTGGACCTATTAATCAATGTGCTTGAAGAACACACAAGTAGAGTTACCCTATAAATTGTTGTGTGAAAAGGGCAGGTTATAAAACAGCATGTGCAATAATATCCCCCTGTTGTTTAATAGACATAAAGCTATGGAAAGGAAACAAAGAATTAGGATCTAAAGACAGTCCAGGACTGGAGAGAGCAAGAAAGGAGTTATCAGCTTATAGAAACAAACTGAAGGCATAGGAGTCGATGAGAACACACAGAAAAGAAATGTAGACTGAGAATTGCCAAGGACAGAACTCTGAGAAACAGCAACATTTAAGGGGGCAGAAGAAAAAGAGCCAACAGGGATATAAGAAAAAGAACAAGGAAAAATAGAACCATGGAAAACTGAGAGGAGTCTGTCTGGAGTAGGGCAAAGCTAGTGTCAAATACTATAAGTCAATGAAATCCTAGGAAAAAACTGTTGAGTAGGTGGCCATTTTAGGTTCTCCTTTTTATATCACCCTTACTTAGCTCAATACACAAGTAGCACAGGAGACAATTTAGGATAATCTTTTGTATTCTGTGTTTTAGGTTTAAAATTGGTTATATTTTACCTTCCAGCTCTAAGGGCAAATGAAAATCATGAAGATATTTTAAACTACCTGAAACTTGGTAAAGCATTTATTAAACCATGAAGACTGAATAATTAAAATGTCTGAATATCTTTTTCCTTTCATTAATTACCTCTTCTTCAGGTACCCATTACTATTATTATCTTTTAAATAAACATGGATTTAAGAGGACAGGATTTTGTTTTAAGTTCACATTAGTAGTTTGGTAGCTTGTGTAATATTAGTTCATTGGCAACCTTTAAACATCAAATTTTTCACTTACCATTCTATCAGAAGATAATGTAGTTTCTAAGTCTACATCTTAAATTAAGTGTCTTCATGAAACTGTAATTTTTGATAAACAAGGTACTTTATAGCAAACAAATCAAATTATGGCATTACACAATAGTAACCATAAAACAATGAACATACCCCTGTATCTGTATCAGATTTTGATGAATTTAGACTTTCTTGAGATGGTGATGGGGATACATGTCCTAAAAACAACATAGTAATTTTAAAAGGGCATGTACGTACATACATATACCCAGACACATACTCTCCCCTCAAACAAACAAAAACAGTCAAAAATAATGACACAGTATTGCCTAATTAATAGTCAGAGAATGCAGTATTCTAGAAAAATACATTTTCTAAACAAGCGAAGCATAATCCTTTAAGTACCAAAATATTTGCTTTTATATTTTTTATATAAAATCTGAATCAAATGGCTTAACCATTTCCCTAATTTAGTAAACAAAATACTGTTAAATCCTCAGTATTCATAGTGAATAAATTCTTATTAGTCACAACAAGTAGCAAGATGAAATACTCATTGTGCTCCAAGCAGGGTAATAAAAGAAATGACCGATAGTTAGGACTGGAAAAACTCACTGTATATTGTAAACTTAGTTTAATTTCTTGTCAATTCAGTATCATTTTCAATTCTGTATTATTGCATAAAGTAAGCGATACCTGCAAAGGCTACTCAAGTATAAATGGCCTAGCTTGTGAGTATGGCAAATTCCCCTAGACTTCTATGTTTCTCAAATTGATGCTTCTACTATATTTTTCCCTGGCCACTTCTATTCTCCATTGTTAGTGAAACTTCTCTCACTTTACCATGTTTCTCCCATCCCTTAATTTCCTGTTTTCTGCAGTGGTTGATTGGGGGTGGGGTGGGGTAGAGAAAATGTGTTCCACAGTTAAATAATTACAGGAAAAGAATCCCATAAACACCATAAGTAAAACCATGGGCTTTAATTATAGTACAGTTATAAAAATGTGCTACCATCAATTGTAACAAATGTTCCACACGAAAGCAAGGTGTTGGTCATGGGGTAGAATATGGTTGGTCATGGGGTAGAATATGGGAATCCTGTATTTTATACATGGTTGTTCTGTAAACCACAACTTCTTTAATAAAAAAATTTTTAAAAGAATCCCATAAACTCAAACCCCCTATTTACATTAACTCTACATACTTTCCATGTATAATTTACCGTGATATATAAATATTTTTACATAGTTGTAATCAGTTTGTACATAATGTTCTCAGGTTTCTCATTCCCATTTAACATTTTTTCATGTGTCTTTTGATATAATGACAATTCACATTTACTTTCCATGGCTATGCTTCCTTAAACATTCTTTACTTATTGGATGTATACGTGTGTGTATGTGTACATATATATGTAAAATTCTCATTATTTTTCTATATTAATCAATTATTTCATTTTAATCTAAGATAAAACTGAAGGTGCCAGGGAAAACCAGGCATCTTTGTTTTCAATATTTAAGGAAATTAACTATATGCTACACCTAAAAAGGGACAAATTCAAAAGTTTTGTGGGCTTTTGTTTTCATTGGGCTTAGAGACTTTGCTGTTAACTTCTGTTTTACTTTTAAGTTTGTAGCTGTTATGGAACGTAGTGGTTGCTGCAAATGATTGATAGATAAGGAGGGCATTATCATACCTAAAATTTTAAATTTACTTATTTCTCTAGATTTTTAAAGCCCATAAATAAATGAAAAAATACCTTCAGTGTTGTATTTCATTCGCATATTGTTGAAATAATCAAAAGCATTTTTTAAGGCCCATATTCTCACTACATTGTCTTGCCCAGCTGAGGCTAGTAATCGGCCACAGTGAGAAAATTTCATGGTCCAAACAGCTCCCTATGAGAACAAAGGGAAGTTCAAGTGTGTTACTCAAAAATCTAAGACATTACTTTTAAGCCAAGGTTAATTATGAATTAAGCTAAATTATACACAGTAAGATAATGATCACACTACTAACACCACTTAAGGCAGAAAGTCAAATGGGGCTACAATACTGTAAGGAGGGACTTTCAGAAGAAAGGTGGAATAAGATAGTTGCAGTTTGCCACAGTCTACACTAACAACTTCAAGACCCAAAACCCTGTCCACGAATTAATGGAAATGGGAGTTCTCAAGTGGACAGAAATCTTAATTATAAAAGCACAAATCCTAGCTTGAGATCTCAGTCTAGGAGCCTCCTAGTTCCTAGAGTGGGGTGGGGTAGAACAGGGGCAGAGCCCTCAGTATAGCAACAATGACTCCTGACCATGGCTTAGGGAAGAGCAATGCCCACCTTACCAGTAACCCTCATAGCACTGGACATTTAGAAGATGTGTTGGAATGGTGGGGTCTCACCCTGCTTTTCCCCAAGAAACAAGACACTGAAAACAATGGGGAAGTATGCATGGGGTGGGTGGGGGTGGTGTGAAGAGTATAAGAACAGGAATCCTTAAGTTGGCAAGTTCAAATCCTATTACAACAAATACTATCACAGACCACATCTATGCATTCAAAAAGGTTATCCAAGCTAGAGGCAACAGCTCATTTACGGGAATAATGTTCATTTTTTACAATATTCAAGTTTATTAAGAAATTTTGTCATTTGGAGCCTGCTATAATGGGATTTTACTTAAAACAAGAAAAAATGGAAGTCACTACAGTACAAGGAAATTCATCAAATTCTTTAGTACTATAATTACCCAAACATTTATGTACAGATTATAAACACCAAAATTTAAATTCCAACCTGGCTATCACCTTCACCTTCCAGTGAAGCCGAATTTTAAAAGCTATAGCAAGCCAAAGGTAGTACGGAAAACTTTTTTTAATGTCTGTGATTAACTGTATGAATATTAAAAAGTTCTTTCATGATAGCATTACAAGGAGTTAATTACCAACTCCTTGTAAATGTATGATACTATTACAAGGAGTTAATTACTAAGGAGTTAATAGTTGAGAGGTATGGGGGAAAATGTACCTATTGCAAACTACGGACTGTAGTTTACCGTAATATTTTAATACTCTTTCATGAACAGTACCAAATGTACCACCCCAATACTCTGGGTCAATAATGAGGGGGGATAGGGTGTATGGGAGGATCAGGGTTTTCTTTTTTATTTTTATTTCTTTACTGCAGTAATGAAAATGTTCTAAATTTGATCATGGGGATGTATGCACAACTACGTGCATACTGTGAGCCAGTGATTTATACTTCAGATGGTTTCTATGGTGTGTGAATATATCTTAATAAAATTGCATTAAAAATAATGTTTAAAAATTCTTGTATTCTTTTATTAAACATAACATTTTCATTTATAGCTGCATTAAATCTGATAATCAAGAGCTCATTCTAAATATAAGTAAAATAACACAAATGTAGATGAATTGAGGAGAATTTAAGGATATCATTTTAAGGGAGAAAAAGAGATAAAAGTCCACTTGGAAAATGTTTCAGACACTGAGAGATGACAAGGAGTTTTAGATTCCCTGATCAGGGACATAGAGCATCAATATTCCACTTGTGAGTTGTACTACTGCCTTCCTTGTATTCCTAGCATTTTCAGCAGTCAACTGCAAAACACTGTGCACTTTCGTCTACTTTATTTTAACTCTGGAAGAAAACTCTATCTCCCTACTTGTTTTAGAGGACTACTTCAGTTTACAAAATAGATTGAGCTTCCAAAAAATTGGCATGAATTATTTAAAATACATTGGGCAACATCTGAAACATTTAGCAAAGTGTAAACTACCCTCTAATTTAACTGCTTTGAAATTTGGCACCTTGGTAAAACTTCCTTAATGACACAGACCTAGAGTTTACTTATTCAATAACTCATGTCTTGAAGAATAATTTGGAGACAGACCTTTACATTACCTATTCATTAAATCATATTAATACAGATTTGCTCTTCTTGGGTCAGCCTAACAACATCACAAACATAAGAGATCCGCTTTATATAAGCCAAAGCATTTCCCTCAATGAAAACAGTATCAGAATCCTGAAAAATAAAAAAGTAGCTTACCATATGTTCACCACCAAGATCTTGCACCACTTTAATCTGATCAAAATCATAGGGTCCTTTGAAACTATGTGCTGCTTTGAATTTAACTGGTCTCGTGTATGGCATTCCTTCATCATCACCTGATGAAGGATCATCTTGATCAGTATGAAAAACTGAAAAGTATTAATATAGAAATCACTACTAGCTAATGTAGACAAAGCTACTATCATCTGTTAATACCCACTACTTACCAAAAAAATTCATAAAATGGAAAAACAAAATTTGTCTATTACTAAATTGGTTAAGAGCATGGAGTCTGGTGTCAGATTACCTGGTTTCAAATCCAGCTCTGTCATTTATTGTCTGTGTGACCATATGCAAGTTACTCAAACCTTTCTGTGCCTCAGTTTTCCTATCTATAAAATGAAGATAATACTTACCTGTCGTAGGATTTTTACAAGGATCAAAGGAGTTCATATGCCTCAAAATGCTTAGAATAGTGACTTGTACAAAATTAGTACTGTACACATTGCTATTAAATAAAACAAATGAGTACAATGATAAAAAGGCATAGGTTAACACCTGTGCAAAGTTAGAAATTTTCCCTGATTTTAAAGGATATTTATTTTCTTATTTATATAACTAATTTACAACTGATTATTGAACATCAACTATTCCAGATTGCCACAATCACAAAATATGTACAAATTCATGTTTAAGATGTATAAATTCATTTTTCTTCACACCCAAAAAATTAAATGATAAAGGGAATAACATGATTTATTGAAATTCTAAGATGTTAGCTATAAAGGTTTATTTCTTTCAAATAGAATGCTTCTTATAAATAAAAGGCTAAATTCAGATTATTACAAATTAATACTCAGCTAAATTGTTCTATTTCACTTACCTTCATCTCTAACACTTTTAACTTTATTTACCGCACGTTCACCATATTCCTCAGCAAGATGCCTTGCCCTCTTTACTGATTTTCCGAGGAACTTCTTTAGTTGAGTCCTTACAAAGAAACATATATATATAGCACAACTATAAGTTCAACAATTCTCGAAAGTTCAAAGTGGATCCACACATCTATGACCAATTGATTTTTGACAAGGGTGGGGAAAGTATAATCTCTTCAACAAATGTTGGGACAACTAGATATCCACATGCAAAGGAATGAAGTTAGACTCCTATGACACACCATATACAAAAAACTAGCTCAAAATGGATCAAGGACCTAAATATAAGAGGTTAAACTATAAAACGCTTAGAAGATAACATAGGGGCAAATTTTCATGACCTGAGATTCAGTAACAGAGTCTTAAATACAACATCGAAAGCACGAACAACAAAAGAAACAATAGATAAATCTGGCCTCGTTAAAAAAAAATTTTTGTATACCAAAGGGTATTATCAAGAAAGTGAAAAGATAACCGACAGAATGGGAGAAAATAATTGCAAACCATCTATCAGATGAGGGCTTAATATCCAGAATATATAAAGAACTTTTACAATGCAACAACCAAAACACAACTCGAAATGGGGAAGACTTGAAAAGAAAATTTTCCAAAGATATACAAATGGCCAATAAGCATATGAAAAGATGCTCAACATCATTAGTCATTAGGGAGATGCAAACCAAAACCACAATGAGATACCACTTCACACCCACAAGGATGGCTATTATTTAAAAAAATTGATAACAACAGGTGTTGAGGGGATGTGGAGAAATTGGAACCCTCGTTGGTGGTAATGAGAAATGGTACAGTCACTGTGGAAAACAATATGGTGTTCCTCAAAAAGTTAAATACAGAATTACCATATGACCTGGCAATTCCACTTGTACATATATACCCAAAGAAAGTGACAAAAGGTTCTCAAACAGATACTTATAGACCCCAATGTTCAGAGCAGCATTATTCATAATAGCCAACATGTGGAAACAACCCAAGTGTCCATAAACAAATGAATGGGTAAACAAAATGTGGTAACATACACACAATGAAACATTATTAGGCCCTAAGAAAGAAGTTCTGAGACATGCTGTAATACAGAAGAACCCTGAAAACATTATGCTTAGCAAAATATCAAGACACATTAGGACAAATATTGCATGATGCCACTTATAAGAGATGTCTAGAAAAAGCAAATTTGCAGAGATAGAAAGTAGATTAGAGGTTACCAGGGGATAAGAGGAGGGAAAATGTGTTTGCAAATAAGATTAATTTTTAAAAAGTTCAATAACACTTTGACTGGTGTTTATACTGTATTATTTTGACTAGTAAAATATATTATTTTGAAGTAACCTTTTTAAAAAGACAAATAGCAGGTGTTTGAGTCCCCAAATACCTTGTTTCTATGGAATAAATATATTCAAGTCAACATGGCTACAAAGGAAATAAAGATAATTCCTCCCCAATTTATATTCTATATACTCTAGAGCATCGACTTTCAACTGTGAATAATTGCGAGGGTGGGGGTGGGAGTGGGAAGGAGTACAGACAGCTGGGCCTTACCGTTAGATAATCTGATTTAGAGAGTCTGGGGTAAGGCCATGAATCTGAAATGAGGATCATTTTGAGAAGACTAGTTTAGACAGTCATCCTTCAAAACACATTTCATCAATAAAAAGAAAGAGTAAAGAGGTATTTACTTACAAAATAGAATGATTTGGTAACCTAAGACAGTCCTTTGATCCTTCTCTTTCAGTTTGGCTATTTACATGTAATAAAATTAGACTGAGCTTTCCCAGTAGGTACTTCCAAACACAATGCAATCCAAGTATGTACTTCAAGCTTCCATAAATAGAATTTATTTCTTTTTCAATTATCTAAGACTCAAATTTCATATATTATTATTATAGAAAACAATGCACAGCTCATGATATTTAAAACAAACAAAACAAAAGATAGGGAAATTTTTACCAATTCACGGGAGCTCATGATAGTAAGTATAATATTTGAAAAAATTAAGTTATATGTACAAAGATGTTTACTGCAGCACTGTTTAAGAATAGGTAAAAAGAAGAAATAAACTAAATTTTCATCAATAGAGGAATGGATAAACAAATGATGGTATATTTATGCAACAGAATATAATAAAATGAGTAAGGCAAACCAATTAGTTCTTTATTTGTGCCAATCTCTTTTTTTACCCTCAGGGCCCTTTGCATGTGTGTTTATTTCTGCCCAGAATATTCCTGCCCTGGCTAATTCCTACCCATCTTTTAGGTGTCAGATCAAACAGCTCTCTCTCAAGAAGACCTTCCTCAACAATTCAGACCAGGTTTTCCTATAATATATTCCCATAGCACAGCACACTTTTCTTTTATATCAATTGCAACAAGTGTAATTAGATTTATCAGTGTAATTGCATGCTTAATGTCTCTCTCTCCCATTGAACCATAAATTCTATGATTGTCTTGTTAATGTTATATTCCCAGCACTCAACTTTCATGTCTGGTTCACAGAAAGACTGCAATGCGTTTACCATTGGTACTGATATGGAAAGATGCCTATGACACATTAGATTGTTTAAAAAGTTGGCCAACTATAGGTATAGTATAATTCTACATTTATGATAAAAAAATTCTATGGAGAACAGACCAAACTATTATGCTGATTATTTCTGGGAGTGAGATTATGAGAGACTTTTGTTTTCTATTTTACTCATTTCTGCATTACTTTTTTTTTATTTAATTAATTTTATTTTGAAATAAATTCAAACTTACAAGAACAGTTGCAAAAACAGTACAAACCCCATACACAGAACTCCAGCATACCCTGATCCCCCACCCCCGATACCCTGATCCACCCCTTTAACATCCTGTCACACCACCATTTCTTTCTTTCCATCCCTCCCTGTCTATCACCCATCATCTATTGCTCTGTCCTCTGAACATATGAGAGCAATACAATTCACATATACCTTTCCCATAGACAAGAACATTCCTTTATGCAATCCCATTAAGCGCAGCTAAGAAGTTCAAGAAATTCAACATTGATGCGAAGCTTACATTCTATATTCCTTTTTTTTTTTCCCTTATGTCCCATCTGTGTCCCTTTGAGCCTCCTCTCCTCCATCCTCAGATCCCATCCAGGATCATCCTTGGCATTCAACTGTCATCTATTTAGACTTTTTTTTTTTCAATTGTGGAAACATACATACAGACTAAATCTTCCCATTCCACCCCCTCCCTAGCCTTCCATTAGTGGGATTAATCACATTTAGAATGTTGTAATGCTATCACCTTCCCACCATCCATTTCTAGAAGTTTCCCTTCACCCCAAACAGAAACCCTACACTCATTTCTTTTTTTTTTAATCTTCATTTTATTGAGAGATATTCACATACCACACAGTCATACAAAACAAATCGTACTTTCGATTGTTTACAGTAACATTACATAGTGGTACATTCATCACCCAAATCAATCCCTGACACCTTCATTAGCACACACACAAAAATAACAAGAATAATAATGAGAGTGAAAAAGAGCAATTGAAGTAAAAAAGAACACTGGGTACCTTTGTCTGTTTGTTTTCTTCCCCTATTTTTCTACTCATCCATCCATAAACTAGACAAAGTGGAGTGTGGCCCTTATGGCTTTCCCAATCCCATTGTCACCCCTCATAAGCTGCATTTTTATACAACTGTCTTCGAGATTCATGGGTTCTGGGTTGTAGTTTGATAATTTCAGGTATCCACCACCAGCTACCCCAATTCTTTAGAACCTAAAAAGGGTTGTCTAAAGTGTGCGTAAGAGTGCCCACCAGAGTGACGTCTCGACTCCTTTTGGAATCTCTCTGCCACTGAAGCTTATTTCATTTCCTTTCACATCCCCCTTTTGGTCAAGAAGATGTTCTCCGTTCCACGATGCCAGATCTACATTCCTCTCCGGGAGTCGTATTCCACGTTGCCAGGGAGATTCACTCCCCTGGGTGTCTGATCCCACGTAGGGGGGAGGGCAGCCTACACTCATTTCTTAACTCCCCATTGCCCCTTCCCCCACTTCTTGTAATCCATACTCTACTTTTCATCTCTATGGTCATAATCTCTGATACTCTCTTTGTGTTTACTGTGGGGCTTAAATTTAACCTCTTAAATCTATAACAGTCTTGTTTTTCTTTGATACCAACTTAACTTCAATAGGATTTCAATGTGTTCCTATACTCCTCCATTCCCCAACCTTTATGTAGTTCTTGTCAAAAATTACATATTTTACATTCAGTCCAAAACCACTGATTTATCATTACAGTTTATGTATTTTAGATTCTGTAGGAAGTAAACAGTGGAAGTTACAAATCAAAAATACAGTAGTACTGGTATTTATATTTACCATGTGATCTTTGCTGGAAATCTTTATTTCTTCATGTAGTTTCAGTCAATTGTTTAGTGTCCCTTCCTTTCAGCCTGCTCAACTCCCTTTAGCATTTCTTATAGGACTGATCTACTGGTGATGAAGTCCCTCAGCTTTTGATTATCTGGGAATGTTTTCATCTCTCCCTAATTTTTATCCTCCAGGTGTTTGTGAATTCTCCAAGTCTCTGATGGTTATTGACTTCTATTTGTATTCCATTGTGGTCAGAGAATGTGCTTTGAATAAATTCATTTTTTTTAATTTATTGAGGCTTGTTTTTATGTCCCAGCATACGGTCCATTCTGGAGAAAGATCTGTGATCAGTAGAGAAGAATGTGTATCCCGGTGACCTGGGATGTAATATTCTATATATGTCTGTTAAAATTGTCTATATCTCCATCTCCTTTCTTTGTATCTCTGCTGGTAGGGCTCTCTTTAGTATCTGAAGTAGGGCAGGTCTTTTATTGGCAAAATCTCTCAGCATTTGTTTGTCTGTGAAAAATTTCAGCTCTCCTTCAAATTTGAAGGAGAGTTTTGCTGGATAAAGTATTCTTGGTTGGAAATTTTTCTCTTTCAGAGTTTTAAACATGTCATGCCACTGCCTTCTCACCTCCATGGTGGCCGCTGAGTAGTAACTACTTAGTCTTATGTGTTTCCTTTGTATGTGGTGAACTGCTTTTCTCTTACTGCTTTTAGAACTTGCTCCTTCTCTTCAGTATTTGACAGTCTGGTCAGAATATGTCTTGGAGTGGGTTTATCTGGATTTATTCTATTTGGAGTTCGCTGGGCATTTATGCTTTGTGTATTTATATTGTGTAGAAGGTTTGGGAAGTTTTCCCCAACAATTTCTTTGAATACTCTTTCTAGACCTTTACCCTTCTCTTCCCCTTCTGGGACACCAATGAGTCTTAAACTTGGATGTTTTATTTTATCTATCATATCCCTGAGATCCATTTTGATTTTTTCCCCCATTCTTCCTTTTGTTCTTTCATTTTCCGTTCTGTGGTCCTCTAGGACATTGAGTTGTTTTTCAACTTCCTCTAATCTTGTATTATGGGTATCCAGAGTCTTTTTAATTTGGCCTACAGTTTCTTTAATTTCCAGAAGATCTTCCATTTTTTTATTTACTCTTGCAATGTCTTCTTTATGCTCATCTAGTGTCTTCTTCATGTCCTTTATTTTTTTTTTAATCATTTTATTGAGATATATTCACATACCACGCAGTCATACAAAACAAATTGTACTTTCGATTGTTTACAGTACCATTACATAGTTGTACATTCATCACCTAAATCAATCCCTGACACCTTCATTAGCACACACACAAAAACAACAAGAATAATAATTAGAGTGAAAAAGAGCAATCGAAGTAAAAAAGAACACTAGGTACCTTTGTCTGTTTGTTTGCTTCCCCTACTTTTCTACACATCCATCCATAAACTAGACAAAGTGGAGTTTGGTCCTTATGGCATTCCCAATCCCACTGTCACCCCTCATAAGCTACATTTTTATACAACTGTCTTCGAGATTCATGGGTTCTGGGTTGTAGTTTAATAGTTTCAGGTATCCACCACCAGCTACCCCAATTCTTTAGAACCTAAAAAAGGTTGTCTAAAGTGTGCGTAAGAGTGCCCACCAGAGTGATCTCTCGGCTCGTTTTGGAATCTCTCTGCCACTGAAGCTTATTTCATTTCCTTTCACATCCCCCTTTTGGTCAAGAAGATGTTCTCCATCCCACGATGCCGGGTCTACATTCCTCCCCGGGAGTCATATTCCACGTTGCCAGGGAGATTCACTTCCCTGGGTGTCTGATCCCACGTAGGGGGGAGGGCAGTGATTTCACCTTTCAAGTTGGCTTAGCCAGAGAGAGAGGGCCACATCTGAGCAACAAAGAGGCATTCAGGAGGAGACTCTTAGGCACAAATACAGGGAGGCCTAGCCTCTCCTTTGCAGGCAACCGTCTTCCCAAGGGTAAAACTTATGGTAGAGGGCTCAACCCATCAAACCACCAGTCCCCTATGTCTGTGGTCATGTTAGCAACCATGGAGGTGGGGTAGGCGAATACCCCTGCATTCTCCACAGGCTCCTCAAGGGGGCACTACATCTTTTTTTTTTTTTTTCCTTGTTTGTCTTTTTTCTTTTCTTTTTCTTTTTTTTTTTTTTTAACTTTCCCTTCTTTTTTCAAATCAACTGTATGAAAAAAAAAGTTAAAAAGAAAACAAACATACAATAAAAAAACATTTCAAAGAGACCATAGCAAGGGAGTAAGAAAAAGACAACTAACCTAAGATAACTGCTTAACTTCCAACATGTTCCTACTTTACCCCAAGAAAGTTACATAATATAGCAACATTTCAGTGAACTTGTTCCTACTACATCCATCAGAAATTAACAGACCATAGTCATTTCTGGGCATCCCCAGAACGTTAAATAGCTTATCTGTTCTTCTTGGATTTTTGTTCCCCCTTCCTTAATTGGTCTCTACTGCTAGTTCCCCTACATTCTACATTATAAACCATTTGTTTTACATTTTTCAAAGTTCACATTAGTGGTAGCATATAATATTTCTCTTTTTGTGCCTGGCTTATTTCGCTCAGCATTATGTCTTCAAGGTTCATCCATGGTGTCATATGTTTCACGAGATCGTTCCTTCTTACTGCCGCGTAGTATTCCATCGTGTGTATATACCACATTTTATTTATCCACTCATCTGTTGAAGGACATTTGGGTTGCTTCCATCTCTTGGCAATTGTGAATAATGCTGCTATGAACATTGGCGTGCAGATATCTGTTCGTGTCACTCCTTTCCGATCTTCCGGGTATATACCAAGAAGTGCAATCGCTGGATCGAATGGTAGCTCTATATCTAGTTTTCTAAGGAACTGCCAGACTGACTTCCAGAGTGGCTGAAACATTATACAGTCCCACCAACAATGAATAAGAGTTCCAATTTCTCCACATCCCCTCCAGCATTTCTTCATGTCCTTTATATCCCGTGCCATGCTCTCGTTGCCTGTCTGTAGTTCTTTGATTAACTGCGCCAAGTACTGTGTGTCTTCTGATCTTTTGATTTGGGTGTTTGGGTTTGGGTTCACCATATTGTCTGGTTTCATCAAATGCTTTAAGATTTTCTGTTGTTTTTGGCCTCCTGGCATTTGCTTTACTTGATCTCTAATTTGTCAGAACTGCAGCTTGGTGGCGTACGCTTTCCCTAACTAACCAGCAGATGGTGTCTGTGCGTCACCTATTCCCCTCAAATCAGTTCTCCCCAACTCTGTCTTTGTGGTGTGTGGGGATCTGATTCTTGTGGGGTTCAATTGGTGAACTCAATTTGGGTGTGTTGTTGGTGCTGTCTGCCCTGAATGAGGGTTGTGTCTGAGCGGTTAGGGAGGGAGAACAGCTTTAATAATCAAACCTTCCAGGTGTTCCTGGAGATTTAAGGCTGTTGCAAGAGTCTAAGCCTTCATTTCAGTCTTGCCACAGATTGTCTCTGCCACTGACCCAAAAGTCCTTGGTATTGGTGTAGGTTCCCTGGGATTTCTGAGCGGCTCCCCCTTCCCTGCTGTGCTCTTCCAGGACCTCTGCTGAGGGAGGGCTGTGCCATGTCACAAGTGTGCGCCAGCTTCCAGGGAAGCCCTGGGATGGCAAGCTGTGCAGGGGCGTTCCCAGCCCACTTCAAAGATGGATGAATGGGATGCATTAACTTCCCCTTTTCACACAGCTCCGCCCTCCCAGCCCTGGGACAATCAGCCATGGTTGTATTGGAGGCCACTGTCCACAGCTGATATTGTGGCATGTGTGCGGTGCTGCAGGAAAGACTCCCCATTACACTGGGTTTCTTGGCGCGGCTCTGGGCTGTGGTTCTGGCCAATGGCAGGAGTGTTCCCAGCCCGCTGGGGAGATGGCTGCAAGTGGTGCAGTTTTTTCTCCTTTTGGCTCCCCTTTGCTCCCCGGGCCCTGAGACAATCAGCAGTGGGTGTGGGAAGGGGTATCCTCCATGCCAGACACCGAGGTTGTTAGCCCAGCCCGCTCCTGCTGTGCTTCACTGCACAGCTCTCCCCGTTGTATCTGCAGTGGCTCCCAGGCTTTTTTTTTTTTTTTTTTTTTTTTGAAGAACTAGTCCATCTCCAAACACCAGCCCACCATTTTCCCACACTGCAGCGTGGCCGAGGGACTTTCAGCTGACTCACTCACTTGTTTCAGAATGCAGATTCCTGGTTTCACCAAATGCACTGTCCCTGTAGATTTAGCAGACCTTGTCTGGCTGGTGCTGCACTGGAACTGGGGTTCTGGACCACTTTCTGGTATTTATCTAGCATTTTTTATGGAGGTGTTTTTTTGCCCTGTCTCACCTAGCTGCCACCTTAGGTTCTTCCTGCATTACTTTTCGTAATCAGAAGACAAAGATGATAAACCATGTTTAAAAGCACTGTAAGGTCTCTGCTACCTATAACTCTGCAATTACATTTTCTGGATAACTATAGGTTTATTATTACTTTACAGGCAAGAAACAGAGATTTTAATAATTTTGGATAAGAATATTTCTAAAACATACACTTCAATGCCTTCTAAAATGACACAATGCCCAATAAAGTTTCTTTCCTTGATGAATAGGGTCACAGTTAACCACATTTACTGTTCTTTAATAAATCCATGATTTTTCAAATGCATTATAGGTGTGCCATGATATTGGTCAGACACCCCTCACCCCCAAAACCTTCAAGGCATAGGGGCAAAGCCTGGGGAAGGAAGAACCCTGGGCCAGTGTCTTCTGGTCATCACATGCCTCATCAATTTACTCCAGTGTCAATACAAACTTATTTTCTATTTGTGTCATGACATGAGAAAAGGTTGGAAAGCACTGCTATATGGAATGGCTGTGCTATGTGTGAGTCTTTTTTTTTTAATTATTTTCCTGATTCTTCTCTTACAATCAGAATATTACCTGACATGTCTAACATGTTGATTTACATGTTGCCCAGTTTGCTGCTTCTGTTTTGCAGTGAGCTCAGAAACCAGATAACCAAATTTGTTTTAACTAAGTAGGAAGAAAGTATAATGGCTTTCAATAAACCTGAGGAGCTTTTCTCTTTAAAAGATGCATATGCCTTAGTGCATGGACTATGTGCCATCTCTCCAAAATGTTCACCTGTCTCCTGAATATTCCTAATCCTCAGGTTCCTGATGGCTGCCATTGCTAGAGAGATAAGTTCCAGTTATCTCAGGTGTTATCATATACCCACTTTGGGGAAAATATATTTTCTAAAAACTCCTTTGATACACCTACAACACTAAGAAAAGATCAGACCTAAGTGGAGAATTCGCTTCAGGCTTTAGAATGAATTATTGCCAATCAAGCAAAATCTGTGTTTGCCATTGTGCTAGATTTCTGCAGGGAAAACAGAAGGATGACCACAATCTTTTTGCAACATATGGTTTAGCTGTTTAACATGTGTTTATCATATTTTTAAAATCAGGAAAAGATTAGAAAATACATGATAAAGGGCAAAAATGAGTTTATGCAGACTACAGGTGTCACTGAAGTGAAGAAAAGGAAAAAATTAACTATTGAACTGGAGCAGTCAAGAAGAATCTCATATAGTTGGGTTTAGAAAGACAAATAGAATCTATGGAGATGAAGAGAAAGAGAAGACAATTTCAAGAAGGACAATCATGTTTTGCTACCAACACTTCTAACACCTATCATCAGAAAAAGAATACAGGGATGACATAAAATTTATTGATCATTTACTAATGTCAGACGCTATAAAAATGACCAACACAGCCTCAAGGAACTCATTATCCATTGGCCAGGGGCAGGAAGTAATGGTGAGGGGAGGATATACTAACTGGATAGAGCATAGATTTAAGAAGGTATAGCAATTCTCATATTTTTTAAAAATAAAAGCTTGAAAACAGATGTTACTGTAACTCACGTTTTCTGTTTTAACCTTCCACCATCAGTATCTGTCGGCTGAGATTGTAATTTCTCTTCGTTATCTGACTGTGCCGTGTCATTACTACAAGGGGAAAAAGTTATTTTAAAAGAAACCATTTCTCCACTTACCAAAATCTCTGTTTCTACTTACTATATGATCAGCTAATCTTTACTGGAATAAGGAAAAAAACTATGTTAATGTGTTGTATATAATTTTAATATAAATGATGACCCTGAGAATTTAAAGGCTACAGAGGATAAAGAATATAATGTTTAAAAGTAGATGCAATGTACAAAATGTAAGGGAATGCAACTGAAGAATTTATGTAAAATGTACTACAAATAAGGCTTTTTGTTGAACAAAATGTGCTGCACAGAGATGATAAATCAACTTTTACATATCTCCCTTCTCATTCATCATGTACATCATGAATTATTTTAAAAAGTTTTTCCTTTTAAGGAATTATCCCTTAGATTTACAAATATCTCACAGTAAAGTCAATCAGTTCCCTTTAAAGTCATTTTCCAACCTTATAAGGACAGCAACAATGTTTATAATGTTTATTATTAACCTTTACACAAGGTTTCAGAAAAGCAGGCATTCATGGGTGTTTAATCTCAATATGATTTTACACTATCTCTAGTAAAATACAGATCATTTTGGAGGAAGAGAAACTACATACAATGAGACTTAATTAAGATTTACACTATTTTTCCTAAGTACTTGTGCAGTCTTAAAAAGAAAACAAAGTTTAAGGATACAAACATTAATCACAGATTGTTTCAAAAACTGAAATGCAACCAAATTAGGGAATGTCAAAGTATATAACCAGATAAATATTCACCACTCTGAAATACTACAAATGATAAATAATAACATTAGGCCATACCTTACATACTCCTTAGTCCTTCTCATGATGTGTAGAGTGAGAGGATTAATACCTGTTGGCAGTTCCTCTTCTGCAAGACTCAAAGGTATTTCTTCTCCAGTATCCAGGTTCTTAATCATTACACTGGCTAAAATTTCCTAAGGTAAAAAATAACACTGAGATGACCTATAATTCAATTATCTTTTTGAGTCTACAAAATCCTCGAAGATTTAAGCTAAGGCTTTCTAAATATATTTGAAACTTTGTGCAATAATTTTTTGACATCATTACTGAGATGTAATTCACATACCGTAAAATACACCCACATAAAGTACATAATTCAATGATTTTTAGTATATTCACACAGTTGTGAAACCATTACCTATCTGCAAGTTTTGAACATGTTCATCACCCCAGAAAGAAACCCTATATCCATTTGCTGTCATTCCCCATTCCCCACTACCCCAAGTCCCCGACAATTAATCTACTTTCCGTCTCTACGGATTTGCCTATTCTGGGTATTTCATATCAATGGAATCATACAATATGCGGTCACTTGAAAGTGGCTTCTTTCACTTGGCATAATGTTTTTAAGGTTCATTCATGCTGTAGCATCTATCAGTACTTCATTTTTATTGCTGAAAGAATATTCAATTGTATGGATATGTCACATTTTATTCATCCATTCATCAACTGGTGAATGTATTTTTTGCTGTTTCTACCTTTTGACTATCATGAATAATGCTGCTATGAACACTCATGCAGAAGTTTTTGTAAAGACATATCTTCATTTCTCTAGGAGTGGAATTTTTGTGTTTTATGGTAACTCTAAGTTTAACACTTTGAAGAACTGACAAACTTTTCCAAGTACAATTTTTTTAAGTGAGCAGCTTAAAAGAAACAAAAAATAAGATTTTGCCTCAAAACTTTTTAATAAACTGTTCAAAAGATGCATACTAAACAATTTTAATGGTAAGAAGTAAGCACTGAGTTTGTATACCTTGCACAATGAATAATATGTATAAAAATGTTTCTATTTCAAGTTTCCTATAAGCCCACTTTCTACAAAATATGGGCCTTGCTTTTAATACATCTATCCCATTATACATTATATAATTGGTATTTCAAGTTTCCTATAAGCCCACTTTCTACAAAATATGGGCCTTGCTTTTAATACATCTATCCCATTATACATTATATAATTGGTATTTCAAGTTTCCTATAAGCCCACTTTCTACAAAATATGGGCCTTGCTTTTAATACATCTATCCCATTATACATTATATAATTGTGTGAGAGGGCAAGTTTAAGTCAGAGTTGCAAGATCCAGCATATTAAAAAAACAAAAACTCAGACTATCTTCAACTTTCATTTTTTTGTACATTTTCATTTCTATATCTTATGATTTTAAAAATGGGGAAAAATCTAATTTTACCTCATCAGTAAGCTCTCTTCCAGAGTTCGATCTAGGTCTCTGAGGGCCCATAACTTCACACGCTATTGTCTGCCCATCAGATGCTTTTCCATTTTCCTGAAATTATAATTTTGTAAACACACAGTAAACTGAGTCAATTTCTGCATATTTTCAATTATTCATTACCACACACAGTTCTAAAGAATTCTATAATTCAGATAATGAAGCCTGCTGAAAATTTAAATGGAACACTCATGTCAGTCCTTCATTCTTTTCAGCATGCTGAAAAAAATTAAGTGCCAAAACTTTTGCTGCTCATGAAACAATACTCTTTTAGAAGTCTTGAAAACAAATGGTCTAATTGAACCTGACCAAAAAAGTACTTCTCTACTAGTAGAATAAAGACAGCACTAAGTTTGCTGATAATCAGGGCTGAATGTGGACTTCTCTAAGGTAGGGGGTGGGCAAACTTTTCCTGCAAAGAGCCAGATGGTAAATATTTTAGGCTTTTGGGGTTATATACAGTCTCTGTCATATATTCTTCATTTTTAAAAACAACCCTTTAAAAATGTGAAGACCATTCTTAGCTTGGAGACTGTACAAAAACAAACCACTGCTGACCCCTGCTCTAAGGCTATAAGAATAACATAGTTTCAAGTCTGCAAGCCTACCCCACCAGAGCTACTGATCGAGTAAACTTTGAGTCCCAGAATTTGGCTGTAGTAAAATTAATGTTATCATGTCCTTTGTGTAGATCACTACCTGGTATGTGAAGTTTATCGTGATTAGGGAAAGGAAATTATATATAAAAAAATAAGCACCCAATTTTCACAACTGTAGGTCATGTAAATGAAGATTTATTCATTATTAATATCAATAATTTTACAAATAGCAGCATTTGTCATTTTTTGAATGCCTACTACATGCCAGGTACTTGGTACACTTTAGCTCATTTATTGTTGCAAGTAATCTTCACGGAAGGTTTTTTCCCATTTTACCAATGGGTCATCTGAGACTCAAATGTTATATAGCTCGCTAGTCACCCAGCTAGTTAGTAGCAGAGTTGAAGGCCAGGTTTGGGGAACAAGAAAATATGTGGCCTAGAGAAGAAGTTTCAACAATCAGTAAACCAGCCAGGTGTGTAAAGCTGATAAAGCCTTTATCAAATGTAACACTAATTCACCAACCTGGGCAGTAACTATTTTATCTCCACTGGCAGCACTTGCCAAGTCAAGAGAAGGCTGAGAATCCTTGGCTGTGCTCTCTGAAGCTATGTTTGTAGTTAGGAGATTATCAGATGTAATATTCTCTTTGGGAACTGCAATGACAATAGTATCAATAACTAATATTTATAAGGGACTTCATACATAGTTTATAAAGTGATTAAAAATCTATTTGATTCTGTAACAACCCTGTGAGGAAAGTGGTTTTATTATTCTTGATTTACATATGGGGAAACCAGGGATCAAACAAGTTGTTTGTTTAACTTCCTCGAGGCTTTACCACTTACACATTAAGAGATCTAGGACTTTAATTCAGATCTTATGTCTCAAAATCCCATGTTCTTTTCACCATGCCACACTCTCTCACATGGTAACACATTGAAGTCTGTTGAAATATTCAATTATAGTAACATAACTTATCATCAATGCAAAATTTTTCACTTTTTGTTGATCACTAAAAAAATAATTTTTGTAACTAGGTCATCAATATGCCTTTACACAGCATAAATTGAAATAAAATCAGAGAGTTACATAATTTCAACTCCAAAAATCTCTCCTCAAATATAGTTATTTCTCAATTAATACTTGCCATCTAGATCAGGTGTTTTAAGAGCCTCAAACTCTGATTCATTTTTCTTTTTTCTTGGTGGTGGAGCAGGTCGAGATGGAGGTGGGGGTCTAGGAGGTGGGAAATTAGTTGGAGGGGGTAAGTGTGCTGGAACAGGCTTCTTCATACTGGCCACTATATCAGGTTCAGGAGTAAGTTGTCTTGGGGGTTTGGCAGGAGCCGCTTCTTCCACTGCAGTAAAATCTTTAGAAGATGAAGAATTTGAGGACGCAGGTTCTAGAACATCACTTCGTTTGGCTTCCACTATTTCTTTGTTCAATACTTCAGTTTCAGTTTCAGGTGCATTAAGGTGCTCAGCTGAACTTCTTTCAGTTAACTTGGTTTCAGCTACTGGCTTCTCACAGGTGTCATTAGAAGGAACACATTTTTTAGATTCTAATTCAGTTTCTTCAAATACATTCTGATTCTCTGTGTTTTGGGACTCTTCCTGTAGTGTTTGATCTATGGCTAACAGTCTGGGTATACTGCTAAGATCTGTTCCAGTCATAACAGGACTTGCAGTAGCCTGATCAGAGAGTCCTTTTCCTTCAGAATCCAAAGAGTCATCTCCAAGCTGTAGCACTTTCTGACTTTCCTCAAGAATACTTTCAATAATCTGTTAAAAGGTTAAACATCAGTTTAAAAAAATGGATCTATTTACAAGAATATAATAATAGCTAATCATTTATATTGCATTTATTATGTGCCAGGCAACGTTTTATTCTAATCTTTATGACAACTTTATGAGATAGAAATTTTACTATCGTCATTTTATAAATGAGGGAACTAAGGTACAGAGGAATAGGAATCAAATGATTTGTGCAAGCTCACAAAGTTAGTAAATGGTGAAGCTGTCATATAAACACAGGAAGTTAGGCCCCTGAATCTGCAATCTTATACATTATATTAGAGAATATGTGTTTGTATGTGTAGTCACAAAAGTTTAATCAACCATGTAAAATAAAATCCAAATCTAAAATTACATTGGGACTCTTATTACTGTAGTTTACTTATATATTTATGCCAAATTAGTTGTAATTGCTGGTTTCATCCTAGGTAACAAAATCATGAAATCAAAATCCACCCAGTACAAGAATTCAAGTTGTTTAGCTCTGAACTCAAGTCTCTGACAGAAAAAGCCAGCGGATGAGGAGACTAACATTCTTAAACAGACTGCACCTGATGTCCCACTATTCATATTGATGACAGACCACGTAAAGAGTTCAAACACCCTGCCCACACTGCCTTTTTACCCCTTTATTTCTTATTTGTAGCTGGAAACTATAGACAGGCTCTCTATGTCCTCTACAAACATTTAGAAGAAAATGTATTTTTAACCTAGTCTTGTCATTATAAACACATTAAATCTCATAGCCCACTTATCTTTCCACCATGCCCAACCATGGATGATTTCTGCTTTCTCTATTCCTTAGCTTCATAAAGTTAATGAAGTATCACAGAACCATCCTGACCTGGCTTACCACAAATTCATGCTAACTTGAACTGGATATTACTGCTGCTCAATAGTATTCATCCCTGATTCACCAGCATATTCCACACAATAGTTTTTCTCAATCCTCAAATTTTTAATCCTAAGACCTACCTGACTTTTACCAGCAGAATATTAAATGGACACCATCTAATCTGTCAATTGGGTGGTTATTGAAAACTGAAGACCTTAGTGATAACAGAAGTCAGAGTACAGTGGTTTAAAGAATGAATAGGAGGTTTGGGTTGGGTTTTCTGTCACTAGCAAGTAAAATCATCTCAATCAGGCATCTGTCTACAGAATGCCAACCAAGGACTACCAGAGAACGTGACCTTCCAGCTGCTCATTGGGACTCAACTGGAGAGTGGGGACCAATGTGTTGGCAAAAGTTCAGGTGAGGAGGCGGGGCAAGATGGCAGACTGGTGAGCTGTAACTTTTAGTTACTCCTCCAGGAAAGTAGGTAGAAAGCCAGGACTGGATGGACTGGACACCACAGAGCAATCTGCCTTTGGGCATCCTTCATACAACACTCATGAAAATGTCGAACTGCTGAGATCAGCGAAATCTGTAAAGCTTATCTCTCTGCCCTGTGGACCTTTCCTTAATGGCCCTGGTTGCTTTGTCTATTAGCATTTCAATAACCCATCAGATCTCTGAGGAGGGCCCTTTTTTTTTTTTTTAATCCTTTTTTCTCTTTCTAAAACAATTACTCTAAGAAGCCCAATCAGAAAGCTTCAAAGAATTGCAATTTGGGCAGGTCAAGTCAAGAGCAGAACTAGGAGAGCTCTGAGACAAAACGCAATAATCCAGTGGCTGAGAAAATTCACTAAACACCACAACTACCCAAGAAAAGGGGGGTGTCCGCTCACAGCCATCATCCTGGTGGACAGGAAACACTCCTGCCCATCGCCAGCCCAATAACCCAGACTTCCCCAGACAACCCAGTGTGACGGAAGGGCTTCAAATAACAGGCACACACCACAAAACTGGGCATGGACATTAGCCTTCCCTGCAACCTCAGCTGATTGTCCCAGAGTTGGGAAGGTAGAGCAGTGTGAATTAACAAAGCCCCATTCAGCCATCATTTCAGCAGACTGGGAGCCTCCCTACACAGCCCAGCAGCCCAGAACTGCCCTGGGGGGACAGCACTCACCTGTGACATAGCACAGTCATCCTTCAACAGAGGACCCGGGGTGCACGGCCTGGAAGAGGGGCCCACTTGCAAGTCTCAGGAGCCATATGCCAATACCAAGGACTTGTGGGTCAGTGGCAGAGACAAAATGTGGCAGGACTGAACTGAAGGATTAGACTATTGCAGCAGCTTTAAAACTCTAGGATCACCAGGGAGATTTGATTGTTAGAGCCACCCCCCCTCCCTGACTGCCCAGAAACATGCCCCATATACAGGGCAGGCAACACCAACTACACATGCAAGTTTGGTACACCAATTGGACCCCACAAGACTCACTCCCCCACTCACCAAAAAGGCTAAGCAGGGGAGAACTGGCTTGTGGAGAACAGGTGGCTCGTGGACACCACCTGCTGGTTAGTTAGAGAAAGTGTACTCCACGAAGCTGTAGATCTGACAAATTAGAGATAAGGACTTCAATTGGTCTACAAATCCTAAAAGAACCCTATCAAGTTCAGCAAATGCCACGAGGCCAAAAACAACAGAAAATTATAAAGCATATGAAAAAACCAGACGATATGGATAACCCAAGCCCAAGCACCCAAATCAAAAGATCAGAAGAGACACAGCACCTGGAGCAGCTACTGAAAGAACTAAAGATGAACAATGAGACCATAGTACGGGAGACAAAGGAAATCAAGAAGACCCTAGAAGAGCATAAAGAAGACATTGCAAGACTAAATAAAAAAATGGGTGATCTTATGGAAATTAAAGAAACTGTTGACCAAATTAAAAAGAGTCTGGACACTCATAGTGCAAGACTAGAGGAAGCTGAACAACGAATCAGTGACCTGGAAGATGACAGAATGGAAAATGAAAGCATAAAAGAAAGAATGGGGAAAAAACTGAAAAAATCGAAATGGACCTCAGGGATATGATAGATAATATGAAACGTCCAAATATAAGACTCATTGGTGTCCCAGAAGGGGAAGAAAAGGGTAAAGGTCTAGGAAGAGTATTCAAAGAAATTGTTGGGGAAAACTTCCCAAATCTTCTAAACAACATAAATAGACAAATCATAAATGCTCAGCAAACTCCAAATAGAATAAATCCAAATAAACCCACTCGGAGACATACACTGATCACACTGTCAAACACAGAAGAGAAGGAGCAAGTTCTGAAAGCAGCAAGAGAAAAGCAATTCACCACATACAAAGGAAACAGCATAAGACTAAGTAGTGACTACTCAGCAGCCACCATGGAGGCGAGAAGGCAGTGGCAGGATATATTTAAAATTCTGAGTGAGAAAAATTTCCAGCCAAGAATACTTTATCCAGCAAAGCTCTCCTTCAAATTTGAGGGAGAGCTTAAATTTTTCACAGACAAACAAATGCTGAGAGAATTTGCTAACAAGAGACCTGCCCTACTGGAGATACTAAAGGGAGCCCTACAGACAGAGAAACAAAGACAGGACAGAGAGACTTGGAGAAAGGTTCACTACTAAAGAGATTCGGTATGGGTACAATAAAGGATATTAATAGAGAGAGGGAAAAATATGGCAAACATAAACCAAAGGATAAGATGGCCGATTCAAGAAATACCTTCACGGTTTTAACGTTGAATGTAAATGGATTAAACTCCCCAATTAAAAGATATAGATTCGCAGAATGGATCAAAAAAAAATGAACCATCAATATGTTGCATACAAGAGACTCATCTTAGACAGAGGGACACAAAGAAACTGAAAGTGAAAGGATGGAAAAAAATATTTCATGCAAGCCACAGCCAAAAGAAAGCAGGTGTAGCAATATTAATCTCAGATAAAATAGACTTCAAATGCAGGGATGTTTTGAGAGACAAAGAAGGCCACTACATACTAATAAAAGGGGCAATTCAGCAAGAAGAAATAACAATCGTAAATATCTATGCACCCAATCAAGGTGCCACAAAATACATGAGAGAAACACTGGAAAAACTAAAGGAAGCAATTGATGTTTCCACAATAATTGTGGGAGACTTCAACACATCACTCTCTCCTATAGATAGATCAACCGGACAGAAGACCAATAAGGAAATTGAAAACCTAAACAATCTGATAAATGAATTAGATTTAACAGACATATACAGGACATTACATCCCAAATCACCAGGATACACATACTTTTCTAGTGCTCATGGAACTTTCTCCAGAATGGATCATATGCTGGGACATAAAACAAGCCTCAATAAATTTAAAAAGATTGAAATTATTCAAAGCACATTCTCTGACCACAATGGAATACAATTAGAAGTCAATAACCATCAGAGACTTAGAAAATTCACAAATACCTGGAGGTTAAACAACACACTCCTAAACAATCAGTGGGTTAAAGAAGAAATAGCAAGAGAAATTGCTAAATATATAGAGACGAATGAAAATGAGAACACAACATACCAAAACCTATGGGATGCAGCAAAAGCAGTGCTAAGGGGGAAATTTATAGCACTAAACGCATATATTAAAAAGGAAGAAAGAGCCAAAATCAAAGATCTAATGGATCAACTGAAGAAGCTAGAAAATGAACAGAAACCAATCTTAAACCAAGTAGAAGAAAAGAAATAACAAGGACTAAAGCAGAAATAAATGACATAGAGAACAAAAAAACAACAGAGAGGATAAATATCACCAAAAGTTGGTTCTTTGAGAAGATCAACAAGATTGACAAGCCCCTAGCTAGACTGACAAAATCAAAAAGAGAGAAGACCCATATAAACAAAATAATGAATGAAAAAGGTGACATAACTGCAGATCCTGAAGAAATTAACAAAATTATAAGAGGACATTATGAACAAGGACATTATGAAGAGTATGGCAACAAACTGGATAATGTAGAAGAAATGGACAATTTCCTGGAAACATATGAACAACCTAGACTGACCAGAGAAGAAATAGAAGACCTCAACCAACCCATCACAAGCAAAGAGATCCAATCAGTCATCAAAAATCTTCCCACAAATAAATGCCCAGGGCCAGATGGCTTCACAGGGGAATTCTACCAAACTTTCCAGAAAGAACTGACACCAATCTTACTCAAACTCTTTCAAAACATTGAAAAAAATGGAACACTACCTAACTCATTTTATGAAGCTAACATCAATCTAATACCAAAACCAGGCAAAGATGCTACAAAAAGGAAAACTACCGGCCAATCTCCCTAATGAATATAGATGCAAAAATCCTCAACAAAATACTTGCAAATCGAATCCAAAGACACATTAAAAAAATCATACACCATGACCAATTGGGGTTCATTCCAGGCATGCAAGGATGGTTCAACATAAGAAAAACAATCAATGTATTACAACACATTAACAAGTCAAAAGGGAAAAATCAATTGATCATCTCAATAGATGCTGAAAAAGCATTTGACAAAATCCAACATCCCTTTTTGATAAAAACACTTCAAAAGGTAGGAATTGAAGGAAACTTCCTCAACATGATAAAGAGCATATATGAAAAACCCACAGCCAGCATAGTACTCAATGGTGAGAGACTGAAAGCCTTCCCTCTAAGATCAGGAACAAGACAAGGATGCCCGCTGTCACCACTGTTATTCAACATTGTGCTGGAAGTGCTAGCCAGGGCAATCCGGCAAGACAAAGAAATAAAAGGCATCCAAATTGGAAAAGAAGATGTAAAACTGTCATTGTTTGCAGATGATATGATCTTATATCTAGAAAACCCTGAGAAATCGACGATACACCTACTAGAGCTAATAAACAAATTTAGCAAAGTAGCAGGATACAATATTAATGCACATAAGTCAGTAATGTTTCTATATGCTAGAAATGAACAAACTGAAGAGACACTCAAGAAAAAGATACCATTTTCAATAGCAACTATAAAAATCAAGTACCTAGGAATCAACTTAACCAAAGATGTAAAAGACCTATACAAAGAAAACTACATAACTCTACTAAAAGAAATAGAAGGGGACCTTAAAAGATGGAAAAATATTCCATGTTCATGGATAGGAAGGCTAAATGTCATTAAGATGTCAATTCTCCCCAAACTCATCTACAGATTCAATGCAATCCCAATCAAAATTCCAACAACCTACTTTGCAGACTTGGAAAAGCTAGTTATCAAATTTATTTGGAAAGGGAAGATGCCTCGAATTGCTAAAGACACTCTAAAAAAGAAAAACGAAGTGGGAGGACTTACACTCCCTGACTTTGAAGCTTATTATAAAGCCACAGTTGCCAAAACAGCATGGTACTGGCACAAAGATAGACATATAGATCAATGGAATCGAATTGAGAATTCAGAGATAGACCCTCAGATCTATGGCCGACTGATCTTTGATAAGGCCCCCAAAGTCACTGAACTGAGCCACAATGGTCTTTTCAAGAAATGGGGCTGGGAGAGTTGGATATCCATATCCAAAAGAATGAAAGAGGACCCCTACCTCACCCCCTACACAAAAATTAACTCAAAATGGACCAAAGATCTCAATATAAAAGAAAGTACCATAAAACTCCTAGAAGATAATGTAGGAAAACATCTTCAAGACCTTGTATTAGGCAGCCACTTCCTAGACTTTACACCCAAAGCACAAGCAACAAAAGAGAAAATAGATAAATGGGAACTCCTCAAGCTTAGAAGTTTCTGCACCTCAAAGGAATTTCTCAAAAAGGTAAAGAGGCAGCCAACTCAATGGGAAAAAATTTTTGGAAACCATGTATCTGACAAAAGACTGATATCTTGCATATATAAAGAAATCCTACAACTCAATGACAGTAGTACAGACAGCCCAATTATAAAATGGGCAAAAGATATGAAAAGACAGTTCTCTGAAGAGGAAATACAAATGGCCAAGAAACACATGAAAAAATGTTCAGCTTCACTAGCTATTAGAGAGATGCAAATTAAGACCACAATGAGATACCATCTAACACCGGTTAGAATGGCTGCCATTAAACAAACAGGAAACTACAAATGCTGGAGGGGATGTGGAGAAATTGGAACTCTTATTCATTGTTGGTGGGACTGTATAATGGTTCAGCCACTCTGGAAGTCAGTCTGGCAGTTCCTTAGAAAACTAGATATAGAGCTACCATTCGATCCAGCGATTGCACTTCTCGGTATATACCCGGAAGGTCGGAAAGCAGTGACACGAACAGATATCTGCACGCCAATGTTCATAGCAGCATTATTCACAATTGCCAAGAGATGGAAACAACCCAAATGTCCTTCAACAGATGAGTGGATAAATAAAATGTGGTATATACACACGATGGAATACTACGCGGCAGTAAGAAGGAACGATCTGGTGAAACATACGACAACATGGATGAACCTTGAAGACATAATGCTGAGCGAAATAAGCCAGGCACAAAAAGAGAAATATTATATGCTACCACTAATGTGAACTTTGAAAAATGTAAAACAAATGGTTTATAATGTAGAATGTAGGGGAACTAGCAGTAGAGACCAATTAAGGAAGGGGGAACAAAAATCCAAGAAGAACAGATAAGCTATTTAACGTTCTGGGGATGCCCAGAAATGACTATGGTCTGTTAATTTCTGATGGATATAGTAGGAACAAGTTCACAGAAATGTTGCTATATTATGTAACTTTCTTGGGGTAAAGTAGGAACATGTTGGAAGTTAAGCAGTTATCTTAGGTTAGTTGTCTTTTTCTTACCCCCCTGTTATGGTCTCTTTGAAATGTTCTTTTATTGTATGTTTGTTTTCTTTTTAACTTTTTTTTTCATACAGTTGATTTAAAAAAGAAGGGAAAGTTAAAAAAAAAAATAGAAAAGAAAAACAAGGAAAAAAAAAAAAGATGTAGTGCCCCCTTGAGGAGCCTGTGGAGAATGCAGGGGTATTCGCCTACCCCACCTCCATGGTTGCTAACATGACCACAGACATAGGGGACTGGTGGTTTGATGGGTTGAGCCCTCTACCATAAGTTTTACCCTTGGGAAGACGGTTGCTGCAAAGGAGAGGCTAGGCCTCCCTATATTTGTGCCTAAGAGTCTCCTCCTGAATGCCTCTTTGTTGCTCAGATGTGGCCCTGTCTCTCTAGTTAAGCCAACTTGAAAGGTGAAATCACTGCCCTCCCCCCTACGTGGGATCAGACACCCAGGGGAGTGAATCTCCCTGGCAACGTGGAATATGACTCCCAGGGAGGAATGTAGACCCGGCATCATGGGACGGAGAACATCTTCTTGACCAAAAGGGGGATGTGAAAGGAAATGAAATAAGCTTCAGTGGCAGAGAGATTCCAAAACGAGCCGAGAGATCTCTCTGGTGGGCACTCTTATGCACACTTTAGACAACCCTTTTTAGGTTCTAAAGAATTGGGGTAGCTGGTGGTGGATACCTGAAACTATCAAACTACAACCCAGAACCCATGAATCTCGAAGACAGTTGTATAAAAATGTAGCTTATGAGGGGTGACAATGGGATTGGGAAAGGCATAAGGACCAAACTCCACTTTGTCTAGTTTATGGATGGATGTGTAGAAAAGTAGGGGAAGGAAACAAACAGACAAAGGTACCCAGTGTTCTTTTTTACTTCAATTGCTCTTTTTCACTCTAATTATTATTCTTGTTATTTTTGTGTGTGTGCTAATGAAGGTGTCAGGGATTGATTTAAGTGATGAATGTACAACTATGTAATGGTACTGTAAACAATCGAAAGTACAATTTGTTTTGTATGACTGCGTGGTATGTGAATATATCTCAATAAAATGATGATTTAAAAAAAAAAAAGAATGAATAGGAGGTGAAGACGTAGAGACAGCCAGTACCAACTACTTTTTCAAGAAGCTTGGCTATAAAGGGAAGAGTCTACTAGAAGGTGGACCAGCAATTTTTATAAGTTGAGGGGAAGGAGCCAATGGAAAAGAAGATCACAGAACAAAGTTCAGGAGAAGAAAGGAAAGAGGACTTATTGTATACCAGACCCAACATATACATTCTCATTTAGCCATCACACAGGCCTTAAAAGGTACCTGGATTATCTCTCTGGCATTAAGAATTTTGCCCAAGGTCCCACAGATAATAAGCTACAAAGCCAAGATTCAAATCCAGGTCTTTCTAAAAAAAATCCAGTGTTCTTTGTATTATACCAAACTACCTTAGACAGAGGGTAACAAAAACACTTAATTCTCAGAGATGATAGGAGAAAGAGGTAAGGAATGAAAACAAATTTTCAGGTAAGGGAAGTTAGAGACGATGGACAGTGGAGTGAATTCAGGCTTCTTAGCCTGTCATGCCTATGTGCAATAGAAAACAAGGCCATCTGCTGAAAGCAAGGAGGATGCAAGTGGGCAGAGAGAACAGGTGTTGAGCATAAAGATTTGAAATAATCACTATGCATAATTGAAAGGTCCACAGTACAAGGGGGGTCAAAATGAAGCTGAAAATTGTGTCACCCCTAATCCCTTATCTGAGAGCAATCTCTCCCTCCTCTGAACCCTTATCATTCTTATGTTTACTACAGTATAAACAATAATATAAATACAGGGCAGTATATGGGCTATCTGTACATATATATTTTCTCCACAACCAGATAATCAGTTCCTGGAGAGCAAGGCCCATATTTTCTACTTCTTGATATGCCTCCACATCACCTATTTATGGTATTCTTATGCCCTTCCATAAGGGCAGAACAATAGTTCTCAACTGGGAATGATTTTGCATTTTTCCTGGGTTTTAGAAGGCAGCAAAAAAGGGAAAGACAAAGAGAACCGTGAGAATCAAGACCAACATAGAGGAGATCATGGTAATGCATTATTTGGTTTACAACGCCTCAGTGCTTCAAAAAGCTCACAGCTTTCCCAATGCTTATCAAATAAAATCCAAAAATTTTAGTATGACATAAGGCATTCCCATAATCTGGTCCTAACTTTGGTATCTACTAAAATCCTCAAACATTTTGCACATTCCCCATCTCCATGCCTTTGATTATGCCTTTCTTCCTCCTCCTTTGCCTGTCTGAATCCTATCCATCCATCAAGAACCACCTCAGATGCTTCTTCCTCAGTGACGTCTTCCCCATCCCATCCCTATCCCCAAGAGGGAAGTAAAGTCTCTCTTTGTGTTCTTAAAATAGTTTGTGAGTTCACATGAAAACATACTACATTTAGTTTTGTTTGATCTGATTTCCTTTACTAAAACGTAAGCTACTTGAAAGCAGAGACCATATCTTGGTGCAGAGTATATCCCCACACCCTTTTTCAATAAGGCTTGACACCTAATTGAAATGAAAAGGCTTGGACTTTTTAAAAATTGATACCTAAGTCTTAAGCCTCAGTCTACTGACCATAATATTTTCTTACTATTTTTCAGCTTCCAAACTCTCCTTAAAAACAAACTTTTTTTTGCTACTTCCTAAAGAAAAGGACTCATTTGTATTAATCCTAAGAAAAGAATTTTTAAAAGGGAAAAAGCTATAGTGGAAAAAATAGACACATTCCAAGTATTCAACAATAAGAATGGTTAGATACATTGTAAATATATTCTCTTGATGATGGATCAAATGAAAACTGATTATTGAAACTGTGTACAAATATGAGGAAAATCTGAAAATGGTAAGAGGAAAAGGTAGAATATAAAATTATTCCTATGCTACAATTAGGCAAAAAATATATGCAAATGGACAACAAAATAGTATTGCTGAAAAATCAAAACAGTTGTTTGTGACAATACAGAATTGTGGGCAATTTCTTATTTTTAAAAATGGTTCCAGGGAGAACCTAAGATGGCGGCTAGGTGAGACAGGGCAAAAAAACACCTCCATGAAAAATACTAGATAAAAGTCAGAAAGTGACCCAGAACTCAGTTCCAATGATACACCAGCTGGACAAGGTCTGCTAAATCCACAGGGACCATGCATTTGATGAAACCAAGAGTCTGTATTTTGAAACGAGTGAGTGAGCCGGCTAAAAGTCCGGCGGCTACGCTGTGATGTGGAAAACTTTGGGTTGACGTTTGGAGATGGACTAGTTCTTTTTAAAAAAACAAAACAAAACCCGGGAGCGGCTGTGGATAAAGCGGCAAGAACCACGCAGTGAAGCGCGGCAGGAATGGGCTGTGCCAACGCCTCAATATCTGGCTTGGAAGATAGTCCTTCCCACACCTGCTGCTAACTGTCTCGGAGCCAAGAGGACAAAGGGGAGCCAAAAGGAGAAAGAAACCGTGCCCCTTGTAGCCATCCTCCTGGCGGGCTGGGGATGCTCCTGCCCGGGGTCAGGGTCACATACCAGAGCCGCGCCAAGGGTCCCAGTGTGATGGGGAGTGTTTCCTGCAGCACTGCACACACGCCACATATTGGCTGTGGACAGTGGCCTTTAGTGCAACCACAGCTAACTGTCCCGGAGCTGGGAAGGCAGAGCTGTGCAGACAGGGGGAAATTAACATGCCCTATTCAGCCATTTTTACAGCAGGCTGGGAATGCCCCTGCATGGCCCAGCAGCCCAGGGCTTCCCTGGAGGGCCGGTGGGCATTGTGACATGGCGCGGCCTTCCCTCAGCAGAGGTCCTAGAAGAGCACAGCTGAGAAGGGGGACCTGCTCGGAAATCCCAGGAACCCTAAGCCAATACCAAGGACTTGTGGGTCAGTGGCAGAGACAATCTGTGGCAAGACTGAAATGAAGGCTTAGACTCTTGCAACAGCCTTAAATCTCCGGGAACACCTGGGAGGTTTGATTACTAAAGCTGCCCTGCCTCCTGAACCACTCAGACACATGCCTCATTCAGGGCGGACAGCACCAATAACACACCCAAACTTAGTGCACCAATTGAAACCCACAACAATCAGAACCACACACACCACAAAGACAAATTTGGGGAGAGCCGACTTGAAGGGAAGAGATGACTCGCGGATGCCATCTGCTGATTAGAGAAAGTGTACGCCACCAAGCTGTAGATCTGAAAAATTAGAGATTGGTGTTTTTCATATTCTGAAAGAACCCTATCAATTAAAGCAAATGCCAAAAGGCCAAAAACAACAGAAAATTTTAAAGCATATGATAAAACCAGATGATATGGAGAACCCAAACCCAAACACCCAAATAAAAGGATCACAGGAGGCACAGTACTTGGAGCAATTAATCAAAGAACTAAAGACAAACAACGAGAGCATGGCACAGGATATAAATGATATGAAAAAGAGCATGGCACAGGATAAAGCACATGAAGAAGACCTTGGAAGAGCATAAAGAAGAAATTGCAAGTGTAAATAAAAAAATAGACAATCTTATGGAAATAAAAGAAACTGCTGGCCAAATTAAAAAGATTCTGGATACTCATAGTACAAGACTAGAGGAAGCTGAACAACAACTCAGCGTCCTTGAGGACCACAGAATGGAAAATGAAAGAACAAAAGAAAGAATGGGGAAAAACAAAAAAAAATCGAAATGGATCTGAGGGATATGATAGATAAAATAAAACATCCAAGTTTAAGACTCTTTGGTGTCCCAGAAGGGGAAAAGAAGGATAAAGTTCTAGAAAGAGTATTCAAAGAAATTGTTGGGGAAAACTTCCCAAACCTTCTACACAATATAAATACACAAAGCATAAATGCCCAGTGAACTCCAAATAGAATAAATCCAAATAAACCCACTCCAAGACATACTCTGATCAGACTGTCAAATACTGAAGAGAAGGAGCAAGTTCTGAAAGCAGCAAGAGAAAAGCAATTCACCATATACAAAGGAAACAACATAAGACTAAGTAGTGACCACTCATTGGCCACCATGGAAGCGAGAAGGTAGTGGCATGACATATTTAAAATTCTGAGAGAGAAAAATTTCCAACAAAGAATACTTTATCCAGCAAAGTTCTTCAAATTTGAGGGAGAGCTGAAATTTTTCACAGACAAATGCTGAGAGATTTTGCTAATAAAAGACCTGCCCTACTTCAGATACTAAAGGAAGCCCTACCAACAGAGAAACAAAAAAAGGAGACAGAGAGATACAGAGAAATTTAACAGACATATATAGAACATTGCATCCCAAATCACCAAGATACACATTCTTCTCTAGTGATCACAGATCTTTCTCCAGAATAGACCATATGCTGGGATGTAAAACAAGCCTCAATAAATTAAAAAAAAATGAATTTATTCAAAGCACATTCTCTGACCACAATGGAATACAAATAGAAGTCAATAACCATCAGAGACTTAGAAAATTCACAAACACCTGGAGGGTAAAAATGAGGGGGAGATGAAAACATTGCCGGAAAATCAAATCTGAGGGATTTCATCACCAGTATATCAGTCCTATAAAAAATGCTAAAGGGAATTGTGCAGGCTGAAAGGAAGGGACACTAAACAACTGACTGAAACCACATGAAGTAATAAAGATTTCCAGTAAAGATCACATGGTAAATATCAATACCAATACTATGGTATTTTTGATTTGTAACTCCACTATCTACTTCCTACAGGATCTAAAATACATAAACTGTAATGATAAATCAGTGGTTTTGGACTCAATGTAAAATATGTAATTTTTGACAAGAACTACATAAAGGTGAGGGAATGGAGGAGTATAGGAACACAGTTTATGTGTCCTATTGAAGTTAAGTTGGTATCAAAGAAAAACAAGACTGTTATAGATTTAAGAGGTTAAATTTAATCTCCACGGTAAACACAAAGAAAGTATCAGAGAATATGACCATAGAGATGAAAAGTAGAGTATGGGTTACAAGAAGTGGGGGAAGGGGCAAAGGGGAGTTAAAATGAGTGTAGGGTTTCTGTTTGGGGTGAAGGAAATTTCTAATAATGGATGGTGGGAAGGTGATGGCATTGCAACATTCTAAATGTGATTAATCCCACTAATGGAATGCTAGGGATGGGGTGGAATGGGGAGATTTAGGCTGTATATATGTTTCCACAATTGAAAAAAAAAAGACAGTCTAAATAGATAATGACAATCAAATACCAAGGATGATCCTGGATAGGATCTGAGGATGGAGGAGAGGAGGCTCAAAGGGACACAGTTGGGACACAAGAAAAACAAAAAGGAAATACAGAATGTAAGCTTTGTATCAGTGTTAAATTTCTTGAACTTCTTAGCTGTGCTTAATGAGATTGCATAAAAGAATGTTCTTGTTCATGGGAAACGTATATGTGAATTATAGTGTTTGTTCAAGGATGTGTGCAGCTTGCTTTCATATATTCAGAAGACAGAGCAATAGATGATGGATGATAGGGAGGGAGGGAGGGAAAGAAAGAAATGGTGTGACAGGATGTTAAAGTTGGTGGATCGGGGTATTGGGGGAGGGGGGGGTCAGGTTATGCTGGAGTTCTGTGTATGGGGTTTGTATTGTTTTCGCAACTGTTTCTGTAAGTTTGAATTTATTTCAAAATAAAATTAAAAAAAAAAGGTTCCGTTTTTATCTTACTTATGCTAATACACAATACCACCATTTCTCCCAAAGGGGAAATCCTTCCTTTTAAAGGAAAGTATCTAATCAACACTAAAATATTTAGTCTATTAAATTTTTAAATTCCATAAGAGTAGAACAATGGTTCTCAACTGGGAGTGATTTTGCACACGCCCCCCTTCCCACATTTGGCAATGTCTGGAGACAATTTTCTTGCACAACTGTGGAGGGGAGAATGTTACTGACATCTAGTTGGGTATAAGCCAGGGATGCTGAATAAGGATCCTACAAGGCACAGGACAGCCTCGCTTCCCCCAATTCCCAAAATAATCCAGTTCAAAATGTCAATACTGCCACTGTTGAGAAATTCTACTCTCGGATAGAAAATGTCATCTCTTTGGGCTCTGGAAACCCAAAACAGTTTAGAACAGTGCCTAGAGCACAGAAAACACTCAAAATTTGTATAAATGAATGAACACACGCCATCCTCCTTTTCCTATATAGGCTTCATCCTGATGCTCTGATGTGCTGGTTTGAAACTGTTACATACCCTAGAAGATTTCATGTTCTTTTAATCCATTCTTGTGGGTACAGACCTGTTATGGGTAGGACTTTTTAATTAGGTTGTTTCCATTGAGATGTGACCTACCCAATTTAAGTTGGTCTTAATCCTTTACTGAAGTCCTTTAAGAAAGCTCATAGAGAGAGAGAGAGAGAGAGAGAGAGAGAGAGAGAGAGAGAGAGAGAGAGAGAGAGAGCGAGCTTAGAAAGAGAAAAGCCTGGAGATACTAAGAAAGGACCCACAGATGCTCAGAGAGAAAGCCACTGAAAACAAAAGCTAAACCCAGGAGAGAAGGACCAGCAGACTCCAGCCATATGCTTTCCCATGTGACAGAGGAACCCTGGATGCCAAAAGCCTTTCCTCAGAGAAAGTATCCTGTTGTTGATGCCTTAATTTGGACAATTTTCATGGCCTTAGAATAGTAACTTGTAACCTAATAAATCCCCATTGTTAAAAGCCAGTCCATTTCTGGTATATTGCATTTTGGCAGCTTTAGCAAACTGAAGCATGCAAAATGACCATTTTCAAAATCTTTATCTTGTGTTCAATCTCTTCTAGAAAACTAACTCTGAAGTTTTTTAGCATTGATTCTTTAAAAGGAATCAAAGGAAGAGGGGCAAGATGGTGGCAATAGAGAGGTGTGGAATTTAGTTAGTCCCCTGGAGCAACTAATAAACAACCAGGAACAACTAGTAAATAATTTGGAACAACTGCTGGGGGACAGCCGTGACTGTCCACACATCGTACACCAACCTGGATTGGGTGGAATGGCTGAGATTACAGAAAAAAATCTAAGTAAAAATTGTGAAACCACGTCCCTCATGGCTGGCTGAGCTGCAGGACCTCACTGTGGGAGAAAGCAGCATTCTTCCAGCAAGTGAATATAGCTCAGCCCAACCACAACCGAGGTTTCAATTAACAAAGTAGACTACTGAACACAAGCTACAAACACAAAACCCTAATAGGCAGCAAAGTACCCTGAAGTTGCACCCAGTGGCAAGGAGGTGGGGCTGATGGAAAAAAAAGTTAATTAAAAAAACAAGGAAAATTACGGAGGCTTTTAGAGACTGACCTTGGAGAGCCGGAGGACACCCAAGTGTCCCGGGAGAGGGAGTCCAGAGGACTGGGTGCTCTATCTGTCTGAAGGACGAAACCGGGGGTCTGCAGACTAGCTCTGAAACAGGGCTTTCTTTCCATTTTTCTCTCTGTGCCAGTTTGAATGTATTGTGTCCCCCAAATGCCATTATCTTTGTGGTCTTGTGGGACAGACTTTTGGTGCTGATTAGATTTGCTTGGAATGTGCCCCACCCAGCTGTGGGTGGTGACTTTGGTGGGATACTCCCATGGAGGAGTGGCCCCACCCATTCAAGGTGGGCCTTGATCAGTGGAGCCATATAAAACATGCTGACTCAAAGAGACTGAACGCAGTGCAGCTGTGAGTGATGTTATTTGAAGAGCAGCAAGCTTGCTAGAGAGGAATGTCCTGGGAGAAGCCATTTTGAAACCAGAACTTTGGAGCAGACGCCAGCCATGTGCCTTCCCAGCTGACAGAGGTTTTCCGGACGCCATTTGCCATCCTCCAGTGAAGGTACCCGATTACTGATGTGTTACCTTGGACACTTTATGGCCTTAAGACTGTAACTGTATAGCCAAATAAACCCCCTTTTTATAAAAGCCAGTCCATCTCTGGTGTTTTGCATTCTGCAGCATTAGCAAACTAGAACACTCTCTCACAACCTGAGTGGACATTTTTAGATCGCAGCATGCTGACTCAGACAGGGGCGGAGTCACAGAGTTAGACAGACAAAAGGAACTGTTCAAATGCAGAAGTTAACTCCCTAGGCAGTATATCTTCTCCAAGAGGAAGGAGGTGGGGCCCAGCTCTAGTGCCAGTCTACCCTTCAGAACTCAGACCCCAGAGCATGGGGGAAAACAGTCAAAACAGAAACAAACTAAGCTAAGAATTAAAGGGGCCACACCTCCTTACACCATTTCGGCAGGCTGACAGGCACCACCTGCTGGGCAGATTAGGAAAAGCACAGCGGCTAGAGGCCTCACAGGAAATTCTGTCAATCTTCTAAGACACACCTTCAGGGAAACGCGACTCTGAATAGAGCCCCACTTTGAGATATGAACCCATTCTGGTCTGGGTAAATCTGTTTGGGGTAACCAAGGAAACCAGATGCCTTGACAACAGAAAACTACAAATTACATTAGGAAACAAGAAGATACAGCCCAGTCAAAGGAACAAACTTACACCTCAATTAAGACACAGGTGAGATATTGTTTCACTTTAATGAAACAATCATTTAAAGATTCTCAAATAAATATGCTAAATCATATCAAAAACCAAGTCAATGAATTCAGGGAAGATATGGCAAAAGAGATGAAGGACATAAAGAAAACACTGGGCGAACATAAGGTAGAAATTGAAAATTTGAAAAAACTATTGGCAGAATCTAAGGGAATGAAAGGCACAACACAAGAGACGAAAAACACAATGGAGGCATACAACAGCAGAGCTTGAGGCAGAAGAAAACACTCAGGAACTGTAGAACAAGACACCTGAAAGCCTATACACAAAAGAACAGATAGAGAAAAGAATAGAAAAATATGAGCAACGTCTCTGGGAACTGAATGACAGCATAAAGTGCATGAATGTACATGTCATGGGTGTCCCAGAAGGTGAAGAGAAGGGGAAAGGGGCAGAAGCAATAATAGAGGAAATAATCAATGAAAATTTCCCATCTCTAATGAAAGACATAAAACTACAGATCCAAGAAGCGCAGCGTACCCCAATCAGGATAGATCTGAATAGGCCTATGCCAAAACACTTAATAATCAGATTACCAAATGGCAAAGACAAAGAGAGAATCCTGAAAGCAGCAAGAGAAAAGCAATTCATCATATACAAAGGAAGCTTGAGAAGACTATATGTGGATTTCTCAGTAGAAACCACGGAGGCAAGAAGGAAATGGTGTGATATATTTAAGATACTGAAAGAGAAAAACTGCCAACCGAGAATCCTATATCTGGCAAAACTGTCCTTTAAATATGAGGGAGACTTTAAAATATTCTCTGACAGACAGACAATGAGATAGTTTGTGAACAAGATACCTTCTCTACAGGAAATACTAAAGGGAGCACTACAGACAGATAGGAAAAGACAAGAATGAGAGGTTATGGAACACAATCTTGGGTGATGGTAGAACAACAATGTAAGTGCACTGAACAAAGATGACCGTGAGTATGGTTAAAAGAGGAAGGTCAGGAGCATGGGGTACATCAGAAGAAAACAGGAAAGATAAAGACTGTGACTGTATAACTCAGTGAAACCTAGAGTGCTCAACAATTGGGATAAAATGTACAAATTGTACAAATATGTTATTACATGAGGGAGAACAAATGAATGTCAACCTTGCAAGGTGTTAAAAATGGCGTAGTACTGGGGAAAAATACAGTCAATGCCAACTAGAGACCATAGTTAATGGAAACATTGTATTGTGTTTCCTTTAATGTTAACAAAGGCAATACACCAATGCTAAATGCCTGTAAGAGGGGGATATAAGGGAGGAGTATGGGACTCTTGGCATTGGTGATGTTGTCTGACTCCTTAATCGTACTTTAGTTTAATTCTATCTTTCCTTTTGTTGCTTTTTAGCTGTCATTTTTTTTCTTTCTTTTGCTTTTTCTTTTGTCTGTCTACCTTCTTTGACTTCCTCCTCCTTAGTGAAAGAAACGGAGATATCCTTATATAGATAGTGGTGACGGTGGTGAATACATAAATACATGATTATACAGGGAACCACTGATTGTTTACTTAGGACAGAATGTATGGCGGGTGAACAAAAGCATCTTAAGAAAAAAAAAACAAAACAAATAAACGGACTGATGAAGAAACCTTGAGGGCACTATATTGAGTGAAATAAGTCAGACACATAAAGACAAATATTATATGGTCTCACTGACATGAACTAATTAAAATACGTAAACGCATAGAGATGAATTGTAAGTTACCAGGGTATGGAATGAGGCTAAAGAATTGGGAGCGGTGGCTTATTATGAACAGAATGTTTAACTAGATTGACCTTAAGTGTTTGGAAATGGACAGAGGTGACAGTAGCATGTTATTGTGAGAATAACTAACCGTGCTGAATGATGTGTGAATGTGGTGGAAAGGGGAAGTTCAGAGTCACGTATGTCACCAGAAGGAAAGTTGGAGGTTAAAATATGGGAATGTATAAAACAGTGAATCTTGTGGTGGACAATGTCCCTGATTAACTGTACAAATATTAGACATCCTTCTCATGAACTAGAACAAATCTATGACACTATAACTAGAAGTTAGCAATAGAGGGGTATATAGGGAAAAATACATCTATTACAAACTATGTACTACAGTTAGTAATATTTTAACATTCTTTCATCAACATTAACAAATATACTATACCAATACTATGAGTCAATAATGGAGGGGGTGGTGGCTTGGGGTATGGCAGGATTTGAGTTTTCTTTTTTGTTTTTATTTCTTTTCTGAAATAATGGGTGTACAGCTGTATTATGATATCGTGGGCAAGTGATTATGCACTTCAGATGACTGTATGATAGTGAACAATCTCATTAAAATTGAATTTAAAAAAACAACAAAACAAAACAAAAAAGTTACCAAAGGCATTATCAAAGTAATGACTTATTGTAACCTCAAACTCCTAAAGACATCAGAATTCATGGCACGGAGCTTTTCAACACTCTCAAGAGTATTAACCTCTTGAGGTAGTAATCTCAAGAACAGCTACAGCTTAATAAAAATGAACTTCAAAAATAAAAACACATTACAAAACATTTTTTCTAAAATAATCTTTGAAGAATAAATTAGGAACTGGTTAGTCTATGAAAATGACTTCTAAAAAGCCTACATCTTCAATCACAAATTAAGCAGATTCAAGAAACATTTACTGAACATCTACCATGTGCAGAACACCAGACTAAAAGAATGGTGGATAAATTTTTCCATTTTTAAATATACTATGTAAATATGATGTCTGATATAAAATCAATATTAAAATTATATCCTACCAACCTTTTTAGACACATCTTGTTTCAATTCTTGTACAGGGGACTCATTTCCAACTTCATATGTAGTGTTCTCTGTTTCCTGTTTGAAAAGAAAAAGAAACCAAAGGATGATATCCATTCTTTAAAAATTTGCTTGAAATAGTTGTAAATTTAAAAATATAACATATGGACAAAAGTCCATAAAGGGCTTTGCTGTTTCTATACTGATAGTTGCCTAGAGATTTTATGCCAACTGCAACAATGTGATTTTCATTAGAAGGTTACCAATCTTCAATTTTCTATTCTCCTAATGCAACTGGATATCTTCCTTTAAATGTGAAAGCATTCCCAACTTTTTAACATTAAAAAAAGCTGTACAGAAAGACAAAACCTATTACGTATCTTTGTAGCTTAAAGGGATTAAGGATTTAAGCAAAGATTGACTCAGAATTGCTATTTTTCCCAAAGTATTGCTCCATAAAAACATAAATACTAAAGTATATAACAGAAAAACACTCAAGAAGTGGTTTTCTTAAAATTCTACATGGTTTAAGTAAAAGGAATCAAAGCTTAATCAAACATTAAAATAGCAACAGATGAAAAAATTAAACCCACCAAAAATACATATATATCTACGTATACATTCATAAACACATACGTACATATATATATATATATTCGGGAGGTTAAGAGAAGGTAGAAATGGGGATGGCATTTCTGCTGGAAAAAAAGTTAGGTAAAATAAGAATCATATATTCACAAATTTTAACACAATATTCTTTTTCTTCTTAAGTTGTCTTTATATGTATAGAAGTATAGCAATTTGAATGTTACTACTGATTAATGAAAGAAAAAATTTCATAATTTTTGGTGCACACATCATAGGGTGTGTTAAGAGGAAGGTCATTATAACCATTTTGACAGATAAGGCACACATGGATGGTGTTAAGCATTTTCTTATGATCATCATAGACTCCATGATAAAGTTACTCCAGAGATTTATATAATGCTAAAGATTTTAATATGCTAGTGAAATTTCTGTAGGACTTGCAATATCTTCAATCTGAATAGCTGCCTCATCAAATTCCTCTCAGCATTTGGCAAATACTTACCAATCTTATACAGACTCCTCCAGAGCAAAGTTGTTTCATGGTATTTTAAATGTTAGTTAAAATTCAAACTCTACCGTGGCCTACGAGGACCTAACAAGACCCCTGCCTATATTTTTGACCTCTTCGACATTTCTTGCCCTCCTTCTCTCACTACTCCCTACAATTATATTATGACCAACTGGCTGGTTCCTTACCATTAGGGCCACAGTTTAAATGTTATTTCTTCAGAAAAGCATTCTCTGACCATCTTAAAACAAAGTCACACCCTCACCTCTCAATTGCATTATCCTATTTTTGTCTTTCGTTGCACTTATCACCATTTGAAATGACACTGTTTACTTGTTTTTTGTTTTTCTTTTTGTCTCTTCCCTGCCCAACTAGAATATGAGCTCCATGAGAGCAGGGACCTTATTTTTCTGTTCACCAATGTTTAAACAGTGCTTGGTACCTAAAACAGTGCTTGGTATTCATTTGCTGAATGAATGTTGAATAATGCATGCTCTGGCTTTTCTTTAGTTAACACACATATCTTAAGTTTATATATCCTTTAATGGAATCCTGGTTTTAAACTGAAGAAAATCTAATCAAATCAATTAGCAAGATATCCTTGAAAATGAAGAGGAAGAGGGAATACGTAAAAGCTGATGGTCATTAAGAATAGTTAATGCATATTAGAGAAACACCTTCAATTGTCTTACTAATTAAGTATTTTTATCCAATTATCTCCCAATAACTTTTATTTAGTAGGAAAATCAGAAGCACTGTACTACATAATCCCAGGTATATTTTCCCTAAATTAAGCTAAGCAAAAACACAAAGAATTCCTGTACCTCAATTTAATTCGTTTCAATGAAGTACTTCAAAAGATCACAGATTAACATTCTTACACTGACCAAAACTGCCAAACAGTAATTAGACTTCTATTTTATCTGACTTAAACAAAACCCTCTTGGACTTTTAACTTTTCAAAGATACCAAGTCCAATAAAGTTAACTGCTATTAAGTCACAAGTTTAAAGGAGTAATATGGCACCTACCCGAGGGCCTGATCTTTAGAGAAGGTAGTCAGAAGATTTTTTAGTAAAACATGAATTAGTATATATAGTCACCTATGACTCTCTTCTAGAGAATTCCAGGTCTTTCTTGTAGCACTTCCACTCAGGCTTTGGGAATACAGCAAAGGAAGAAAAGCATGTGCCTGCTGACCAAACCAACCTAGCTATACTTGAGATAGTCCTCATTTATTATCTCCTTCTGGAGATGGTCTGCTCCATTGGTCTGCACCATTACTAAAATGCAGTAACTACTACATCCCATCTTCCCCTCTATCAGGCCATTTCTCCAACCCCCACTTATCATAATTTCTGAAACATGCTTCCTTAAAAGGTATGGTGGATTATTTAATTCCTAGGAATTCACATCACCATTACCCTCCATCTTGCTAGGTATTATAGAGTTGCTTGTAACCTCCTCATAGTAGTAAGATTTGAGCTTTTAGTTAGCACAACTAACAGAAGACTAACTCAGTCTCACAAATCATTTGTACAAAAGTGATCTACACTCAGACAAATCTTTACTGTTGTTATTTACTAGAAAACATTAAGCTAAAAATATTAATTACAAAAAAAATTCAGGTCACGTCTAGTTTTTAACAGTGAGGGTGGGGAAGCTATTAACAGTGACTAAAGGGAAATTATTTTTTTAAAAGACACAACTTCTACTCTTTTTTGCTAAGGAAAAAAAAAGAAACCACTCTTAAATGGCTGTCATATCCATCCATCCATTCCTGTCAGCACTATCCCTTTGTGTGAGTCTTATGTGTTAGCATTCTAAGGGCCTGTTAGCACTCTCTGTACTTAGTCTCTTTCCTCCAAACTTCCTTCTATCTTTCTACCAGTTAACTTTCATTTTTACTTTAATTTCCCAGCACAAAACCTTGGATGTCACAGTGTAATATTTGTAAAAATTTAACTTTTTAAATGTCCTACTTTGGAACATTAAAGCCTAGAGTCCTTTACCTGACATTCAAGGCTCATCATAATCTGGAGCCAACTTGCTTTTCTAACATTTCACCACTGAAACTTCTGTAAGTTTTATAAGGGTAACACCATCTACTCAATGCTCTTAGCAAATACTGTTCCTTTGCATAATTAGTTCATTTTATTCCCAATTCTTTTCTATCTACCTATGCAAACCTCTCACAAACTTCAAGGCCCAGGATGTGTTCTAACTCCTCCCTGAAACCTTTCTTGGCGATTCCAGGCAACAGGGCTCTCGTGCTTGCACTCTCGCCCCCCGCTTCCTCCTCCAAATTCCTTGCAGCATTTAACATCTATTCTATTCTACAAACATTGATACTTCATATCTCCCCTTGGTATACAATCTCTCCTGTGAGACTATAAAATCCTCAAAAAGAACAAATGTTGTATGATCTCACTGATAGGGAATAATTAGATTAAGCAAACTCATAGAGGCAGAATCTATAAAACAGGTTACCAGAGGATGGGGTGGGGATAAGGAATAGGAAGTTAAGACTTAAAAGGTACAGAGTTTCTATTTGGGACGATGGAAATTTTGGTAATGGATGGTGGTACTGGTAGCACAACACTGTGAATGTAATTAACAACACTGAAATACATATTTAAATGTGTTTAAAGGGGAAATTTTAGGTTGTATATATGTTACTAGAATAAAAACTTAAAAAAAAAATCCATGGAACTGCACAACACAAACAGCAAACCCTAAATTAAACCATGGAATAGAGTTAATATTACAATTATAAAAATGTGCTTTTATCAATTGTAACAAATGTACCACAGCAATGCAAGGTGTTAATAATGGGGTGGTATATGGGAATAATGTATTTTTTGCATGATTGCTCTGTAAGTCCAAACATTCTCTAATAAAAATATGCATAATATACACTCAAAGCCTAAGTACATCCACACCATAGAATACTACACAGCAATAAAAAGGAGCAAGCCACTGATACATGTGACAACTTGGCTGATCTCAAAGGCATCATGCTGAATGAAAAAAAGCCAATCTCAAAAGGTCACATACTATTTGATTCCATTTATATTAACATTCTTGAAATGATAAAATTATAAAGATGGGAAACATTAGTGGTTGCCTGGGATTAAGGATGATATGGAGGTGGTAAGTGTGACTACAAAGGGGTAGCAAAGGGGGACCTATGTGATGATGGAATAGTTCTACATTTTTATTGTGATGGTGGCTATAAAATATACATGTGATAAATTGACATAGAACTACACACTCACATTGTACCAATGTCAAATTTCTTGTTTTGCTATCATTATATAATTATACATAACCATTAGGGAAACTGGGTGAAGGCTACACAGGACCCCTCTGTACAACCTTTGCAGCTTCCTGTTAATTATAAAATAAAAACTAAAAAATGAACAATATCCAACTTCATATTTATTTGCTAAATATGTACATATACTACCTAATTTTACTCAAGTTAAGGACAATGTATAATTATCAGGATAAAGTAAATTCCCCAAATCTATTTGTTATAACTTAAACATATCTTAGAATTAAGTGACTTTTAAAATCTGCAAGTATAAACAGCAATTGTCTCTGGATATGGGGATTTGAAGATCAGGGCTCCTGGAAGGGAAGCTAGTTGGGGTTCCTTGGCTTTTTGTATGTTTGTTTTTTAAGTGCAATTTTATTGAGATATATTCACATAACATACAATCCTTCAAAGTCACCATATACCTTTTGCACTGACTGGATTTTAACCATGTGCATGTATTAATTTTAAAAATTGTTCTTAATAAATATTGAGTAAATACAATGTTTATAAAATAGAAGGAATAAAGACCTATGGAAGAACACTTAGTTTAAGAAAAAGAACTTTACCATTAGCTTTGAAGTCTCCTGTCTATCCTTCTTCATTTCTATTAAGTTCTATCCCTCTCAGAGATAGCTGATATTCTAAATTTTGTGCTTATCATTCTTTGCTGTTCCTGATAGTTTCACCATGCTTGTATCCCTAAACAATATATTCTTTAATTTTGTATGCTTTTAAACTTAATATAAATGACATATCATTGCATGTATTTTTCTGTGACTTGGTCCCCCTCCTCCACAAAACTGGTACTACAATTTATCCATATTATTGGGTATAATTAGTTCAGTCATTTCTACTGCTGTATAATATTCCATATGAATATACAATTTATTAAAGAATATCCATTGTGACTAAAAAAAAGCATGTTCAAGATTAGACATACATACACACACAAACATATGTATACATACACATTCAGTATATACACTACTGGATGTAAATAATTCTGTTTTGTGATATTCTTGTACTTAATGGACTCAGCGGCATAATGCCTCAATATCGAAATCCTCTACTTGAGTATAAGGTTGGGACTGATTTCCATATATATGAATTGTATCAATATATATGTCCACAGGCACTTAAGTGTTCTGGCTACTTCACATTTTTGCCATGTAAGTATTACCTTTTCAACTGAACACAAAAGTGTGCATGTGTGCGCGCACACACACACACGCAATTACTAGTATTTTTATACTGTTATTTCATCCTAAAAATCATAAAACCAAATAAATATTAGTGGTAATCTGAAGGATATTTAAAGTTCCTTCCTTACAGTACATTATTTAGTTAGATATTTCTGGAGTGTCTAATTATACCTAGTAGGACATAATGACAATATTCTTGAGCAAAAAAGAAGTAAAAGAAAGTAAGAAAATGAAGAATTACATACAAGAGAAAACACGGATGTAAAGTGTACACAATGTGTAGAAACTTAACTTTCGGAAAGCACAACTTACCTCTAATGTTGAAAACCCAACCTTTCCTGGAGACCTGTTCAGAAATAAAAGCAAGGAGGTGTTGAATAGTGGAGGTGAGAAGGGAAATACTTCTATTTACTTATTAAAGACAAATCCAAGTTTTAAAAATCATGTGTATAGTGATTGGAAAATGTCTCATGCGCTTATAGAAAATATGGAAAACTTCAAGTAGAGAAGAAAATTAAAGTGACTATCTTAACAGAGATTGTGAAGTACACAATCTTTTGTCTTCTCTGACATATAAGCATATATGTATATGTATGTATATATATGATATATATCATATACACACATGAATGACACATAATACTACAGGAAACAACCTTGTAAGTAAAATTTTGTGTGCTTCTTTGATGAATCGTCTTAAAACAAAGTCACAAAATAGTGTCTGTTTAATTGCAGTACCTGGTCAATATAATTTCACGTTAACAAAGGACAATTTCCAGAAATGAAAATGTTTCTATCCCCAAATATTTGGTTTCCCTGACAAACCTGTACAGCTATGTAACAAAATCTTATGTTTCCAGAGTTAAAACCAAGGCTATTCCAATTAAAAAAGAAAAATGATTCCACACAAATGGATGCCTAAAGCAATAAAAAAAAAATACAAAGCCACATTTATCTCAAGTCTTGTTTCATAAGATCCCTTTCTGAGAAGTTACAGACCAATTGTTGACAAACACAGAAATGTTCCAGACTGTTTCTGATGGGGCTTTACATATGCAGGCCTGTACAAACTATAAATATAGTTTATTACTTCCTTTTGAGAGACAAGGAGACAGAATGAAAAGAGCATGGGCTTTAGAGCAGATGAATGTTGTTTGAATATGGTTTCTTCCATTTACTCTACATGTGATCTTGATCAAATCATTTAACTTTATTTCATCTGTAAAACAGGCTAATACCATCTGCTTCACAGGACTGCTATGAGGATTAAGTTAAGAGAGTACAAGGGAGACACACAATAAACAGTTTCTTCAGTAACTTTGAATTACTCCATCTAAATTAACAGATGGAGAGCTTCACCAAATTTCTCAAAGGCAGTCTGTCAGTAGTTGGGAGCCTGAGCCCAACTTCTAGAACACAGAAAAGATATCCTACAGCCTGTCAAGCTTCAGCCCACTTAACAGGGAACATAAAAAAAAAGGCAGATTATATTGAGTTGTTGGTTAAAATGGGATCCTGCTTGCATCAATAAATTGGTGATATCAAATAGTAACTAGTAACAAAAGACACTCTTGTTCAAAGCATATTTTAAAGATTACAAAGTTACTAAGGCATTGGTAGGTAGTAAAATATTTCAAACTATGTACTACAGCTTCTTCCAGCCTATTGAGCCTAGAATTTTCTGTAACATGGTAGTTCGTAAGAACAAAATTTTTTTGTGATAAATATTTGATCCATTAATAGAATATTAGGGACTAGTAAAAAATGAAAGAATTTTTAAAATTTGCAAAGGCAAAATGTTGAATCCTTTTTAAGCTTTGACATAATAGTACTAGATTCAATACAATTTCAGCATAAGGGAGAAATATACAAAGTACAGTTTATTGACGTTTTTACAATGGCTCTACTTTGGAACTTGCTGAACCTGATTCTCTAATTTACTATTAGCAAGAACAATCTAAACTTATTTATTTTTCATATTCCTTTGTTTGAAACGTTTTTTTTATTGTTTGTTTTTTAATTTTTTGATAAATAAAGTTAAAAAAAAAAAACAAAACAGCAACAACAAAAAAGAACAATCTTCACTTACTTTACAGAAACAGAAATCAGTCCAATAGAAAATACATAGCAGTAGGCTATTTTCAAAAGATTTAGATGCAACTTAACAAATGAGGGTTTTTCTGTTGCAGTTGCTAAGAGGACCCTACCTGTTGATATTATCTACTCTTAAATTTTCAGCAATTCTTTTCAAAATCCTAAAAGCATAAAAGAAAAACTTAATAAAAAAATTCAGCCAGAAGGCAAGAAATATTTTTTTAGGGTTTGAAGGAACCTTAAAAATAATTTAGACCAATGATCTCAATTTACATGTGAGGAAAATAAGGCCAAAGAAGGTTTTATTAACCCATTCATTGAACATTTACCTACTGTTTACTGTTTTGTATACCAGGAATGGCATTAGGCATTGGGTGTAAAGTACAGAACAAAACAGACATGATTCCTGCCCTCATGGAGTTTATGCTAAGGTCAAAAGGCCTATTTAGGACTAGGACCCAAATCTCTTTGCTGGTGCTAACAACCCATGCAGCCTCTCAATCTGCCTTAACAACTCAAATGTCCCTTCATGGTTTCACGTGGGGAGATAGCCAGTCAAATGGAAATGTGGTCATTTATTAAAATCCTTCACTGATCTAGACAGAAGTATCACAGATATTCCAGGGAAGGCTTGGGGTCCCAGAGACTGAAAGGGGAACACAACATCAGTCTGGAAGTAGAAGGACTATAAATTTAGCGACACAGTGAAAGAACATGACCCAGAATCAGGAGACCTGAATTTTAGCCCTGAATCGGCCAGTAACAATCTATGTGACCATAAGCAATATTATAAAGGAAAACATGCAGAAAAGACTGGAGGGATGGAATGGGCACATATCCAAAGAAAACTGCAAAAAACCTAGAAGAACAGAATCAAAAAAGGCTGGCACTCAAATGGCTTAAGACTTCAAAAAAAACTCAGAGTCAAAGACTTTTTTTCCCATTTATATTCAGAACAAGAATAACAAACAGAAAGTGCAGGTCTGCGGATATGAGGGTAAAAAGTACAGTAGACAAAAAAGGCTGCTTTGATTCTTGTTTTCCAATTAGGATTATTGATAGTCAAACCAGAAAGGGAAAAACAAATTATGAATCAGGAAATCAAATCCCAAAGCATGCAAGGAGATAAAAGTACCCAATTATTAGTTCAATCCTTCTGTCCCAGACAAATAATATCCTAACATACTCTGAGAATTTACATATGAAATAGCTCACTCATTATCTAAAACCTTTGAAGAATCAAGGAGAATGGAAGAAAATGCTGTAAGGAAAATACTCTAATATTCAACACTGGAAACACGGTAGTTGCCACAAACTACAGACGAATTTGCTTGATGTCAATCCCAAGCAAAATTCTTAAACACATCGTTAAATGGTTTAAGAGCCCTAGGCAAGGGAAAAAGATACTCATTAAAAGTCAGTGGGCATTCACAGAAGGCAAATTATGCAAGATTGGCCTAATTTCGTTTTTGACAGGGTTACTGGCCTAGAATATAAAGAGAATACTGTACACACAAAAAATCTGGATTTCAGCACAAAATTCTATGATTCTCTCATGATATCCTTTTAGATAACGAAAAAATATAGGCTAGAAGATAATACACTCAGGTGGGTTTACACCTGGTTGAATGACATTACTTGAGGTGTTCTGATTAATAGATCACTAAAAAAAAATAGAATGCAATCTCCTTTAGTGCCCTATCCTACTTGATATTCTTATTAATATTCTGGATGAGGACACTGATGGCATGTCTACCAAATTTGCAGATGACATCAAGTTGGGAAGGATAGGGAATATACTAGCTGACAGAATCCAAAAATATTTCAACAGGCTAGAACAATGGGCCACATGTTAAAAGAATGACACGTAGTACGGATAAATGTAAATAGCATGATGCGGGAGATATGGCTTAACGGCGAATTATGTGAAAACATTTAGGCATTTTTGTTGAGTGCCCGGACAGAGTAATCTTCGCCAAAAAGCTAATGTGATCTTAGCATGCATTAACAGAACTTTTATATCCAAAGCAAGGGGAATGGTAAGTTCTACTCTACTATTCGCTAATTAAAACACACTTAAAAATATCATGTTCTATTTGGGATACCACATTTTAAAAGGAATGTTGATGAAATAGAACATATACAAAAGAGGGAAACCAACTGGTGAATGTTCTAGAAGCTAAGTGAAATGATATAAAGAACTAAGGATGGCTAAACTGGAGAAGATAAGGGAAAAAAGTAGCTATGTTCAAAAGTCGGAGGCATCATACAGCAGAACTACAAGAATAGAAATTACAAGGAGATAAACTTTTGCTCAACCTGATGATTTTAATATTAACTGGAGCTCAGAAACAGGAAAGAGCTGCTTTCCTGATATACTGTTCAAACAGAAATTGAATGAATGACACCTTAACAAAAGGTTGAAACAAATGGCTTCCAGGATCTCTTGTTTCTAAAAGTTTACATTTCTAATGTCATAACCTCTCCAAACCTCAGTTTCCACTCTTGCAAAATGGAGGAGTTGGATTAATTGAGCCCTTACTTCCCTTCTTTCAGTCAACAAAGACTTATTGGTTGCCTACCTACCATATGCCAAGAATTGCCAGGCATTGAAGAAAAAAGGATGAGAAAGATGCAGTCCTTGCCCAGAGAGTTCACAAACTGGTGGGTTAGGCAAATACATGAACAGAAAATTTCAAAACAATATTATAAGTACTATGAGACATACAAGCTCATGATATCCTGGAAGCAGAGAGGAGGGGCAGTGAAGTTGTGTATAGTGGGGGGGGCGGGGTATTTGCAAAGGTTATTTCTACAGTAGAAAGTTATGCAAGGCTTCAGAGAACTACAAACTATAAGCACTTTAAAACACAAAATAAAACACTTATTTTGGCTTCCTCTAAACTGGCACTTGCTAAAGATGAATTATTCTGCTTACTGATGGTTATTCTAGTCTGTCGAAATAGTTCTTACATGGGAAGAGCTGGAAATCTAGTCTTTTTTTTTTTCATTAATGAAGGAGAGAAGAGCACTTGGTGATTTTTGTTTTGTCCTAGGAATCCTAAATTTTTTCCTAAGTTATCTGTTTTAATCAAAACTACAGTAACCCACAACATTCTTTGAAATTTGCTCTTTAGCCATGTGCTAAATCGCACTTTGAAAGTTATCACTTTTATGTATGTTATATTCCACAATAAAAAAAAGAAAACAAAACCACCACCACCAAAACTATAGGCATATTCTAGCTGTTTTTTTATTTCCCTGCATTTGACATATAATACATTTGAACCACTACTAATCTTTCCAAGTAAAGACAAAAACTGAAGCTTCGCACTGCAGAGATCAAATAATAAAAATACAATTTTCATAAGCTGAGGGGTTTAATTACTGAAGATGTATTCCAGTAGACAAACACACACTCTAAAATCTATTAATTACCTGATCTGATCTTTGTGAAATGGGTAAATACCTCTTGACCTTACTTTAAGATTTTGGATTTATTTTGCAAAGTATATACAGTGAAACTTTGCATATAGGCTAACTTTTTTTAATTGAAGACTATTTTTAAATCTAACTTTTAAATTATACATATAAAAGAGTGTATGTAGCACAGATATGTAATTATGAAGCATAACAAATCAAATGAACTCCTGTGACTCATCAGGTTACCTGAGAATTACAGCAGTTATCAGTACTAGCACAGCCCATATACTCTATTTCATCTGCCTGCCTCTCCCTCACAGGTGATCACCATCCCAGGTTTTGTTTATTGTTCTCTTACTTCTTCAATTTCTTTAAAATAGTTTTTATCATACGTACATGTATCACTAAACAATATATTAAATTTTGCTATTTTTGAGCTGTCACTGTTTTCACTGATGTACTACAAAAAAAAAAGTATTGGACTCTACACCAACAAACATTGCATGCAAATATTTTCCTATTACCATCAGAATAAAAGCTACCTTTGTTCTACTTACATTTAAATCTCACATCTGTGCCCATAAGTACTAGAACCCTTCTGCTTCTCCCCCACCTAGGTGTACTAGATTTAGCAACTACAAGTATAGGATGCCTAGTTAAATTCCAATTTCAGATAAAGATATGGGTCCTGCATTTTATTTGGCAATTCTATCTCCACCCCAACTTAATTAAGTGGACAATTAATCCTATGATCTGTTACTGTGTGATAAAAGGACAAAGCAGGAGGAATTGCATGGCCACTGTGGTATAAATATTCACCTAAGTATTCAACAGAGTTCTCTAACTGGGAAAAGAATGCAAGCATGTGTAGTCAGTCAAAGATTTTTCCAAACAGCATATTCAGGCTATGCCTAAAAGTAAATACTATATAGATGGTATCATGCACATTTATCATAAACCCTCAGGAAAAAAAGAGGAAGGAGCATTTAACAGCTTCATTATTTTGGCTTAGATTGCCTCCCTCACCCCCAAAAAAACCAAGGTGGCTACTGACACAAATTGACACATCTCTGGATATATAAATTCATATAAGCATTATTTATAAAAGATATTTATATGAAACTATCTTCAGTTTATGTGTTCAAATGAGGTTAACCAATATAGGTCAAAATGAAGATGAACTACTTTCTAGCTAAGTAGCAATTAAACATGTTGTTATTTAAAAAGGGAATCAGTTAATACATACGCAAAGTCATTTTAGGATATTCTCCTTACTTTATAAAAAAGAACATCAGAAATATTTCAGTTATGTTATTTCTACATCAATCAAAAACCTGATGAGTCTTTTGCAATATGAATTAGAATCTGCTTCCCAACAATGCATAATCTCAGCATTCTCCCACAACCTGAAGCATTAATAGCTTCTAGATTTGAATGGCGATCGATAGAAGTGTGTATTAAGAACCCATATAGACTAGATTCTCTAAATAGAAGCCAGCAGCATTGCCTTGCCTGACTTACTGCAAAACCCACATTTTAAAATCAGGTACTCACATAGTAGGAGTGTAACTTGGTTTCCCAGAGCTTTGGTGAATGGTTTGTATCTAGGCAACTATTGGATCACCTTTTCCAAATTTAAACTCAAATCTTCACTGCTCATATGCTATGGCTTTAGGGTAATCAGGAATTTAAATCATGGTGCAAGTGCTTTAAGTCTACTTTAAAAAAAAAAAGGGCATTGAATTTCTGTGGTTTCAAAGAGCCATCTCCCATAAGCCATCCTACCTCTAGTTTTTCACCCATTAACTAGAACAGAACCTTTTGCCTTACTGGCTTGGTGTTTCTCTACCCTTACCTGAGGGTTATTTGAAAGAAAAAAAAAATACAATCATCTGTAAGCCTTCTGAGAATAGGAAAACACCTGCTTCATATTTGAGTGAACAACTAGGAACTCAAAGAACCACCTCCTGAAGAACAAAAACAAAATATAAGAGCTATCTCACATTTAATATTGCCATTTCCAGGCTTCTCATTACACTGGGCAAAATGAACATAACAAAACAATCGGGCAACACACAGAAAAATGGAATGACAAGGTCTTCTCTTCTTTTACTGTGAAAGGATTCACTTTTTTTTTTTTAGGATCTGCGTGGTTGGGCTCCTCTGAAGACTTGTCAGGTTGCAAAATTCCTGACAGACTCCTAAAGAGGTAAAAAAAAGAGCAACATGGAAGGAGAGAACATAGAGTGAGTCAGCTGGAATAAAGCTGGTTGCTTGGGAAACAGTTTCCTTATAGGTAGGTGACTTCAAAGGATTTAACAGAGAAATTACCCTATATCTTGATTTTGTTCTTATCCCCCTATTTCTGCCCTTACCTTAAGGAAAATATAAAGGAACTGAATCAAACAGAGCAAAGAACCGCTTGCTTGCCGGCACAAAGAAGTTGCTGGGATTCTAAGGTCCTAGAGGTGAACAAGATATGAACATAGATAAAGCCTCAGACAGTCATTAAAGTAAGGAGGTAATTAAAGGGCTTTGATTTCTAAAACCAAGCTGAAAGAGTCAGGCTTGATGGCAAACTATTGCAACATTAAAGTGCCAAGTCTAAACTGGGAATCAGAAGATTTCTGGTGCTCAGAAAACACTGACATGATTTGTTCCCCCCCTTAGGCCAGGGAGGGAAAACAACAAAGAAACAAAACAAAACCCCCAAATCTCAAGGTTGGAAAAAAAAAAAAAAAACAACTGAAAACAGTTCAAATTTAGAGAACAAGACACTGTTCCGTTTTTTAAAAATCTTGCTCTAATTGCATGGTTTTTAAAATCTAGTTTGCATACTCTGGTTTCTCTTCAGATCATATAAATCTTTTGCCTGTTACTAAAGATTTCCATGGAGAGAAACAATTCCGAGTTTATACCCCATTTTTTGAAGCCCTGCGTCTGTAGGGCTAATAAAGTATGAAGATAAAAAGAAATTTGGTCTGCAGTTAACGTTCACTGGAGTTGAAATATATTTATTGATTTTATGACTCAATTATATTCTTTAGGAAAATTTTACTAGATTATATGCTAAATGTGATACCACCCCCATCCCCCAACCCCGCACAGAAGGCTAGGAAGTCAAGAACCACCTTCAACCCAATAACACTACTCAAATTAAAGAAAGAGGATCTAAGAGAAAATCATCTGTAGGCCTTTCAAACCCAAATAATTTGTGACAGCACCATGCTCATTCATGATTCTGCTTTAAGATGGCTACTACCAAAAGTGACAATCCCAACTAAACCTGAAAAGTCTAGGAACAACAGGAAAAAAATAAGTGCTAGGCAATCATAAACTAATCTTACCTTCCTAGGACATCCTAAAATGTCATGTTTTGACCAGACAGTAGGAAACAGGAATCACTTAAATTCCCAAAATACACAGCAATACTAGTTCAAGATTAATGAAAACTTGAGGATATAATTATGACAATTATCTATCAGGGAATTAACTGAATCCTCGAGATGTGAATTAATACTTTTATTATCCTCTGAAAGACCATTTTATGAAAGCCTAGATGTAGAATATACCTAAAAATATCTAATAACTATTTTATCAATGATAGTAACAGGAATAGATGGTGAGAAAATTTGGCAAAATAGCTCTAAATTTTTTGAAAGTAGGTTTTATAACATTTTAAATGGTCTTTAATGAAATCAAAGGAGACTTTGCCAAGAAATACGAATCTGTTCACACATAAGGTAAACAAACTTAAATAAATCATTTCCCTGGACCTATTCAAAAATTCCAAACTAAAAACAGTCTACTCTGCACATTTACAACCATTCAATAAATACCTTCATTGAAACATAACTCCAGGGTAGGAGAGCTGTCACGATATCCCAATTTGTCAAAGTGGGTTAGAATAAAAGTCATTTCTATTAATGATTTAAACAAATTTCTAGTAAAATCGAGATAGAAACAGATAATCAAATCTATGCCTGCCTGGAGAATTAACACCTAATGCAATCATGCTAATTCACTTTGTAACTTATTTGTTTTTAAAGTAAATGATCAAGATACTGAGCTACAGGCTGCATTACAGAAGCTTTATCAAGTTAATATGCTAACATGATTTTTTAAGTTATCCAAAACATCTAATGGTATACTCATCCTAAAAAGTAAAATGCCAGTAACTTCTAAGGTCACCCTAAATAAAATTAGAGCTCTACCGGACCTGTCACAATCCATCCCCTTTTACTTAATTTTAATTGATTAATTCTGTTATCAATGAACGGATTATTTGGACTGTGAGATTTTCTTCTTCTGAGTTTGCTGCTCACCGCCAGAGATGGGCAGAGGAACAAAATTCACACCAAATCATTTATTTGATTTCATTTTCAAAAATTTTACTGTTACAATAGCTGATAAAGGGTTTGGTGAGCAAGGAAGTTGTAAGCTAATGACTGAACTGATAGATTTTAATTATTCACGTTCTCCCTCATTATCATGAATAGAAAACCAAACATATTTCAGTAAGATTTAATATTAAGCACTTTATTTTATAAATCATATTTCTATGCTCTATGTATCTGAATTTCTACTTCTGCATTCTTTCATGAAATATATATTAAGGACTTGATAAATATTCTAGAAAAAGCTGAAGTTACCTACCAAGACACAAAATGTTCTGTAGCCCAAGTTTATTGCCTTTATTATTTATTATAAAAAGATGGTTTAATCTCATTTACCATCTTAAATAGTAATTATTGATAATGTAATTTTTCTAATTACCTAGCTATTAGGAATGCATTTTTCCCATTGATTTGATAGTCCAAAGACATATGATTAGGTGGAAAATGTTAATAACTAAAACATGTACTCATTGTGACTGCTAGAAAACACTTGAAGGGAAATGAAAAAAAAAAACTTGTTTCTAGCTAGTGGCTTCTGGCCAAAAATATGAATCAGAATTACACTAATTAAAAAAACAACAACAACACAGTTCTGTAGCTTAACTAAACAGCTGACAACAATCTACAAAACTATTACAAAAAAATTTTACAAAAAAAAAATTACAAAAAAAGATCTGGAATAGAGACTTTCTGATGAGGCACAGAAGCCCAAATCGGCAGTGGCTCACATCCTGAGGCGTTTTCCCTTAAGAACAAAGAACATACCCTTTGAAATGCAGTTAGCAGTGTCTAGGATTCCAGCTCTTTCAGTAGCAAGGTCATTTTCCGACCAGGCTACAGTACCATAATGAATTACATCAAAGCTTAAAAAGAGCATAAAAACAAAAACAGAAACAAAAAACACTGCTTTTGTTCATTATTTTAAAGAGTAAATTATACAAATCCAAATGGTAGGAGAGTTAGCATCGTCATTCTAATAACTCACATTTAAAATAAAACCTCACAAAATCTTTAGAGTTTAGAAAAGGAAAACAGGGAGGAACCTAATGTTTTACATCTTCATTCAAGACCATTCATCCCAAATTAGTGAATCTGAAAGTCGTAATTCCATCTCTTCTTGGTGCATGACAAGTCCCTTATCCACCCTGAGCTGCCAGCTTTTTTATTTGCAAGAACTGCAGGAAAATCAGAAGAGTAAAAGCACTTTGAAAACTTATGCTCAGCATTAATTGACAAGAAGGCATTATCATTCTTGCATGTATCAAAAGGTCATCTTTGGGGGAAACAAGTTGGTAACAAGAATTGATATGATTGCAGGATAATGGGCAACACCTCCCAAGGCTTCATTGTTAGCATTTAATAGTTAGTGAGTATAGCACGTCCCCAAGTTGCAAAGTTCCCATAAATCCAAACCAGCATCCTTGCCTCAGCCCCCTCTCTTTCCTCCCTCCTCACTCTTATAGGAACTGGTGTGGGGGAAGGGGGAGGGGGGGTTAAGTGGTGGAGATTTAAGAGATCCCAGAAGTTCAAAAGTAGAAAACATGGTGATGAGAAGTGACCATTACTGAGCATGCTTACTTACCACCCCCATCTCCAGCCTCAACCTTTTGTCACTGCTACACGGTGGACATTGCTCTATGCTGGGAAATAAAGTAAAGGTTAAAAGTCAACAGCCAAGAGTTAGGTTAGGGTTAGGGACACAGTAGGGATATTAAAGGTCACTTAAAAGAAAAGAGACTGATGTCAGTCATTAAACTTAACCCCTAATGCCAATCCAATAGAGATGAAATGTCAATGGCAAACTAGTTATAAACTTACTTGTTTTCACTTAGAAAGGTACTACAGTAGTTTTATCAAGCTACCTATTCATTCTGCTCACCTACCTTCAATAAATCCAATGAGCCACACTTACCAGCTCCATTTACCAATGGATTCACTATATCCAATTTAAGTGATCTTTCCTTTACTCCTTCTTGATGTCCTCACCCTTTATATTTCATCCATCACTGACCCTTCTCAGTTGTAAGGGACAGTAAGTCCTTAGGCTAGGTATCTCTATACTAATGACATTGGGTAAGCTAGGAAGAAGAAAGCTAGGGGAGAAAGGGATGAAATTGGGATTGGGGAAAAGGTTCAAAACACCTGCAATTTCAGTGTGACATGGCTAAATAAGCATTATAGAACAGAGATTAAAAAAAACAACCACCTTAAATTGTTAATAGTACTGTAATAACTATAAGGATAATCCCCCCAGTTTCCCAACTTAAATAAAGACTTCCAGGGATAAATTTAACAGAGGATTATGGATATTAATTTCACCCATGACTATTCTTACTAGTTCAAGAGCAATGCCCAAAAGAACAGTCCCACCCCTTCTCTTGAACCTATTTAGTAACCAAGAGGACAGCTTCTGAGAAAGTGAGTTTGAATACAGCATTACATTCTTATTTATTGGTTCTCTAGAAACCTTGACCTGTGGTTCCTAGGAATGCACATGGTCAATGAGTTTTGCACTGGAATAGTCTATTACAATCAGAATTGATTAAGCAGGTTCTATAAAGGTTTGGCTTGTACAGGCTGCCTACTGGAAAATAATTGTTAACGTTTCCCATCAAAAGTTTAAAAAAAAAGTTATTCTTCACATTCGGCCTTTTTTTTCAAAACATTTTATCTCACTCTACCCCCACCCCCTTATAAAAATTTCAATGACAGGACCCTGTGGATAAAGTAAAACACTGCTCTTAAGTCGGTGCAATTTTTAAAGAGTTCTCATTGGGGCATTATCAGAATTGAGCCCCAGTTTGAATAGCACACAATAGTCTTACAATGAAACTATCTGAATCATGATTTAAATAAAAATTCAAGCCAGGAAGATTTAATTTAGCTGTTTTACCTCAAAAAGTACAAATTTACAAGTTTACTACAATAATCTGATTCAGAAAGATAGAAATACTTTTTGCTAAGTATACACAGTATCTCATGAATAGAATTCTACTTTAGTTTTGAAAAACTAAATGACTTACATTATTGTTATGTATGGAAATGGATACCAATTTGGTTATATCATTGACAGATTAACCCCTTCAATTCAGTTAACCCAAGAAATTAATCATGTATATTTATAAGTTATTAATACACCATCAATATTAAGAAGCATCAGCACCAAAACCTAGCCTTAACAAAAGTAGCTTATATACTGTAAATATTTCTTCAATCCTTATTACCAGCAAAACAAGCAAACATATCTATAAATTTAAACTATTTTAGTTATATGAATTCTGAGGTTTTTAAGAGATAAAAAGTGTTTGTCAAGTAAATATGAAAAACTTATACTAAAGACCCATACACCTTCCCAGTCTTTACATTTCCTGTTTATTTAGCAGCTGAAAAAGAAAGATAACCAATTTCCTATTTAATTCCTAAAGTTTCCCCAAACTAGAATAAATTAATCAAAACGCCAAAACATTCTTTCTACAACCTCCAGAAATCATTTTTTATAAAAGCCAGACTTAACTGGTAGTCACTGATGAATCAGTGTCTTCATTATGTCACTTAAGGTAGTTTTTGATGATACTGAGTCTAAAGTCACACCTGCAAATATATTTCTTAAATGGTCATCCTTGATCTTGAAATTTATTCTAGTTTATATGACAAATGGGTGGCAATGGATGTCAGTGATGCAATGCATTCAATTTTCAATACAAAAACTAACATTGGAAAGACTACATTTCTCAGTAACATTGGAACTGAGAGAATCAGTATGAGAAAACTGCTGCTTAAATGTGTTTTTGTTAAATTCTGTACGTTTAAAATGTTTAAAAATGTTTGGAGACAGAAAGGGTTTGTGGACTTAAAAGCCATTGACCCAAATAGAATGCCAAACTATCAACTGCCAAGACAGCTGCAGCTGATAATAAAATGCTAAGATCTGAAGAGCTTTAGCAGAACCTGATTATACGGTAATCCTAGTATCTGAGAAGGCAAAAGAGCTAGAAAAAAATAACTGATAGGCTGGTTGCTATAGTAACTAAGATAAATTTGTACAGTCTAGGGAAAAACATTGGTGTTGCCATCAGGTATGAGGCCCACATTATGACTTACGTGCTTTTTCCTCAATTTTGAATCATGACACAAAGACTGCTCAGTTTGAACAACAGAAAGGATAGGGTTCCACTCTGAAAAGTAAGGAAAGCAACTACTTAAAGGTTTGGCTGGTTAGAAGAACAGACTTTCAAATACCCTGTGAGATTCTGTAAAAATTAGCTTAGCTCTGGGTAGAACACAGAAATGTAGGTTAATTATCAAATCAAGTTCACTATCAGTAGGGTGCCTACAATTTTTAATATTTTAAATATTGCTTGTGGTATTTCTTAAGGTTATTAGTCTGTTACAGAAAGGATTATTATATTACTCTTAATATACTAAATGGTGTGATTTGTCTTTCTCAGTTTTCCATGCCCAGGGAAGAAACCTGAAAGAACTGCTTGATAATCCATTTATTGACAAATTAACAGAAAAATAAATAATTTCCCTGGACCTATTCAAGAATTCCAAACTGAAAACATCTTACTCTGCATTTTTCCAACCATTCAATAAATACCTACATGGAAACAATAACTCCAGGGTAGGACAGCTATTATAACATCCCAATTTGTCAAACTGTGTTAGACTTGGTCTCTATACCAGCTACTGGGACTACTTTCAACTCCTCCACCTCTATCACCACCATCCTCATAACCAACTCCTCCTCCCTGCCTCTGTCTCTGCCTCTGCCACCACCACAACCACACCAAACCCCCAGGAAGCAACGACCAGAATTGTAGGTTGAGCATGAGGAGGAAACAGCAGCCTCTCTGAAGAACTTGCCTGTCAAATTCACCCAACTTTGTCAAAGTCATAACAATGAACAGGATTGTTGTGTAATGTAAAGATTATATAGTAATTCTCAAATACCAGCAATTAGAAATGATTTCCTATTCTATAAGACCTCCATTGAACTTCAACATCCTAACACTACCTAGGTTTTTAAGAGTTTTAAAAAATCCAATTTTTCTACCCTATTTTAATAAGTAGATTATCAAAAGAACATATTAAAGTTTTCAACTTACAGGAGTTTGTACTTAGTCAAATGGGGCCCCCAAACTACCATACTGCTGTGGACTGTCCTATCTCTAAGAGCCACTGATTGACAGTTGTTAGACTACTAAATTAAGAACTTGAATTTACTGAGTAAAACATAAAAGATTTTTTTCCCCAGTTCAATATGATATTACATGGGTGTAAGAAAAATATTTATAAGTGCCATTTTATATCAATCCACAAAGCCCATAGCAATCAAATATGATTAAATGCCAACCCTTTTAAAGAACTTTTCTGAAAGAAACCCATAATCATGCAAATGCTTTTTAAACTAAAACTCATATCAATTTTGAATTCAGAAAGAAATGTTTCTGATGCCTAAGTAAAGTGAGAAGTATCTATGCAACATGCAACTTTTTGTTTTTTAGGGAAAACAATTCTTCAGGACAGTTTGATCTCAGTTCTGTGACTTTTAAAATCAAGATACATTCTTTCACCATTACTCCAATCTAAACATGGTGAATTGCAGTTGACACTAACTAGAATCCTAAAAATTAAAATAAAATAACTACTTTTCTTAGATCAGCTATCCTGCCATCCTTTTCACCCTAACTTGTGGAAAATTAGTAAGCAAAAGTTAGGGTCCTAAGATGAGTAGAAAAATTGGGACAAAAAAGTAAATGAATAATAGGAGGGGATGGGGGTGTTCTTTCTTACTTTTATTTTTATTTTATTCTAATTTTTATTACTTTTTTGGAGCAATGAAAATGTTCAAAAATTGATAATGGTGATGAATGCTCAACTATATGATACTGTGAACTGATTGTGCACTTTGGATGACTGTATGGTATGAGACTATATCTCAACAAAATTGCAGGAAAACAAACACAATAAAAAAATGTTAGGGTCAATGTTCTCTGATGGCAAGGCAAGGAAGAAACAGAATCATATTAGATAGGAGTAGACCATCTCAGAAGCCTGGCTAACTGGGTATCAGAAACCTATAGCAGGGATACCCAACAATACTTTCCATCCACCCACAGACATGGCAGCATAGTATAAATGAGAAGTCAGCAGACTTGAGTTCTAGTTCTGCATCTAACACTAATCAGCAATGTGTCACTTCCCCTCTCTGAGTCTAAGTTTCTCTTTCAGTTAAATGGGAAGGCTGAGCTAAATAATCTCTGGTCCCTTTCTACTCTAAAAATTTTATGATTCTATCCTTTTTTCAAGTCCTCAAAAAACTTTGATGGTCACTAATAAAATTGAATTATTTAAAAAAAGTGCACAAATGTCATGCTGATTTTTATAACGTGTTCAGTGCCAGCCTTTAGTATGTGTATACATAATCCACACTAATTAGCAGTGGCATTCATCTTATAAACAATTTACCCAGTAAAAACTTAATTTAAATACTATGGACCTTGTACCATGTACCAAATGCCATCAAGTTTGTTAAACTAAAAGGTTAGAGCAAAAAAAAATCATGGATTTTCCCCAAGAACTTAAAGCTTATCAATAAAAGCACACTTAAACCTCAATAGGACAACAGAATCTGAGAGTTGGAAGGGTTCTCAGAGTGTAATCTCCTCAATTTAAAGATGAGGAAATGAAATGACTCACAGCCCAGGGCTCTTTTCTACCATACATAGTTCTTCCTCCTCCCTTTCCTGCTCTATTGAAAAACAGCACCCTAGCAGAAAGAATACCCAACTGTGACCGATTTGGGTTCTAATCCTAACTCTGCCATTAATTTGCTGTGGCACCTTGGCCAAATCACTTTCACTCTCTGGACTTCAATCTTCATATCATATTTTATATGAAGGAGTTTAACATTATTATCCTCCATTTCTCTACTAGCTGTTACATGCTATAACCTTATAAAATTCTTATGTTATAAAACAAAAACACACAATTCCTGAAAGAAAAAGTGGGATTTCCAGTGAAGAGAACTGAAAAAGTTTGGGCTGCTTGCTGGTTTTAAATAGATGCATCAGTTCAATTTAGTATCTTAGTCCCAAATATTTTACTCCATTATCTTTTGGGAGGACCTCCCCTCACCACCACCCCCACACTCCAGTGTGGGGCAGCTATGATGTACTAGAAAAAAAATACTGGGCTAGGAGTCTGAAGAGCTGGTTTTAAATTCCAGTTCTGCCACTTTACAAGCTGTGTCTCTGAAGGCAATTCACTTAACCTCTCTAAGCCTAAGGTTCCTCATACGTAAAAACAGAGACAAGAATAAGGAAACCTGATCTTACAGATCAAACAAAATAAAGCATAATAAATGTGGTATACATTGCAAAGCTTGGCAAGTGTAGATGATCTGCCACTGTGGAAAACTAGGCTGTACTGGAACTTAAAGTCTTTCTACAAAAACACTAGGCTAACTTCTAACTTAACTAAATTTGCTTTCAAAGAGTAAAATAAAGCTAAAGACACCACTGGAGAGTGAATACAAGGAATAAATCAATTTTAGGAAATGGATTATATATCTGGATTCTGCTGATTAACAAAACATATGAGATAACCATCAACTACCTACTCAGTTTCCTACAATGTGGTAAAATGACATTCTAATTCCTGAACATGCAATAGCAAAGAACATTTTTTAACATGCCCAAATTCAGTTTATTAACCCTCTTAAGAGTTTGTATGGTGTGACATTCCAGTTCATATCAAGGAATAGAAGGTATTCCTGATGATCAAATATCTAGTGACATTATCTGTTTTCACAAATTAAGATTTCCACACTGCATTTCTAGGTCGTTAGTTGCCCAGCCAAGCCTCCTCACAGTACCTTACCCAAACAACAAAACCTGACACAAAAGAGAGGAAAACACTAATGATGCCAACCTTTTACTTTCCTCCCAGCACTGCTAGTTTTTTTCAGATGCAATTATCCAGATGAGTCTAATTCTCTTCCAAATTTTCTCACTAATACAGCAGGGAGCCATGAAATCCATAAACTGACAATTTAGTTTTCTCCAGGGTGCTCCACGTGCTCACTTATTTAGGCAGGTTAGAGTTAAAATTAGAAAGCTGGGTCCTAAAAGACTTGTTTTACTTTTCACCTAGTATCAAAGGATCAAAGTGCTTTATTATCACATGGGGGAAGAAATGACTCTTTCAGTTCTATCAAAATGACTCATCTGGTTTAGATAAGTTAAATAGTGCCAAGTTCTGGATACTTTCTCTCAAAGTAAGCACTGTGTGAAGTTAACGAATTTGGTAGTTCCAAGAAAGGAAGAAGAGAATGAACAATTGAGTACTGGACTAGGCAGATTACACAGGTCTTGATATAATTCACTGTCCTTCACAATTAATTTTGTTGAATTCAATTAAAATGAACAATATCCACATAGCTCTAAATTGATTACAATATGCAAATTATGTTATTTCCCCTTCCCATCTCAATCCACCCTACACACACAAAAGGTGGGAACAGTGCCAAAAAAAATTACACGCTTAATTAATGCAAAAAATACATAATATAAAAATATATTCAATACTAAAGAAGTAGGTTTGGCATTTAACTCGAATTGGCAGTTCATTACTTCGAGGGGAAAAACCACAAAAACAAAATTTAATTTCAAGGGAGCAACACTGAAATCGAAATGTATTTTCTATCCTCTACCCTCTGGCTAGGAACATGTCTCAGACACTGAACTTGAAGGAGATTCAGTGTCACCTCAAGATACGCCATTACCATCCCCCAAATCCCAATATATTGACATAAAGGTTGGTGGAACACATCTACAATCTACCAAGATACATTTCTTTCTGATTTTGCCACTCTAACTTTTTTTGGTATATATTATGTATAACATAATTAGGTAAAACCTAATTCTAAAAGAATTGACTTCTAGAATCTACAGATATCTTTATTTTCATCAAACAGAGTATTTCCAAAGGGTAAGCATGAGCACTGAAGGCAGCTGAATTCCTGGAACCACATTAGGGCCTTACACTAACATAAAAATTTTACCAATTCTCAAGTTCTTACGGCATGAAAATACATTTCACTGTGTCTAGTTACACCGAATTCGCTATAGGAGTTCAGCAAAATCGCTTTAAATATATTCCTATTTTGAGACATGAAGGAGTGGGTAAGGAGAAGTCCTAAGTCAAGCGAAGCATTTCAGCTCCTGTATTTCCTACTCAGAATCTCCCATGTTAATCACCACTAAAACATCTTGCAGAATTAGATAAAAAGCACAAAGCTGTGGCTCTCCTTCCAACCAGCAGATTACTCAGCACTTGTTTGTATCTCGGTAATCTGTTGTGTACATTTACGTCTGGCTACCCTCTGAGACCACATTCTTTCCAATGTAAGCATCTCATCTTCAATTTCCTTTGCCTCACGGTAAAGTGCTATTTTAATAAAACACCGTTGATCTCGGGTACATCAGCTAGAGGACTTTACTAAGTAAATACCCAACCTTTCCTCCTCTCTTTTCTTCCTGTGTAAGGAAAAGAAAACAGCAAATAGGGGAGAGTCACAGCTACTTCTGAAACGAATAGGTAAGTTAGCGATAAAAGGAAGAAAAACATGAGAAGTGCAATTTCTCCTGTTCCTGCCCCTTTAATCAATCTATGGTTCCCAAGGCCAGAATGTACGTTTGAAAGGTAAGCTCTGGACCCCACAAATGCAAATCGCTGGCTCTTGAGTATGTAACCTGTCCACCTCGCAGAAAACAGAACAAGCCGAGAAAGGAGCTCCGAGAGGTCTCCAGGAGAGGTTCAGCAAGGAAAAGAGGGGGATTGCCCGAGGTGACCCGGATCTGCATTCTGAAGTGCCCCAGTGAAATTGAGAAGATCGACGGTGGCGGACACGGTGGGACCTGAGAGAGGTGTAAGGCACAGGAGAAGACGAGGAACGGAGATGCCCGGCTTCTGGCCACAGCTCCAATTACTTACCCTACCGGGTAGCCGTCCCCTAAGTGTACATCTTCAGGGGCATCATAGAATTCTTCGGTGTCGCTTTCCGACGCCATTTATAAGGACTCACCCGCGGGTGAGGGGGCGGGGGCCGCCTGGAGGGAGGGTGACTCTCGTCTCCTCCTTTTCGTTCTCCACCACGGCGAGACCGTGGGGAAGTGGGTCCCGGGCGAGGATGAGGAAGGAACAGACGATCTGGAGTAAGGAGTCGGTTAAGGGCAGGGGGCCGCCCTCAGCTGCCGGGCTGCGGGAAGAACCGGCAGAGAGTCCACCCGAGGCGACGGCGGCAGGAATAGTCCCCGGGCCTGCCGCCGCTCCCGGCGACAGGTGTAGAAGGAAAGCGAGAGAAGAGGCGGTGGCTCTTCTCTGCAGGGGAGGGAGGGCGGGCAGGAGACAGTAGCTCCAATTTCTCCCGCAGCAGCAATTACAGAATATAGGAAAGCCAGTTGCCCGCAAAATACCGACGCTCTCCAACCCTCGCGAGATTTCAGTAGGTTGGGTGGGGCAAAGAGGAGGTGGAGACAGTTCCAGAGAGGCCGCGCTCAGACTACTTCTGCCGGAGGAGCCTATCAAAACGGCGCTAGTGCGTTGAGGGCGCTTGGTGGGGCCGGAAGTAGCCAGGAAGGGAGGGGGTGAGCCTCGTGGAGGAGGAGCTTAGAACCTGCGCTGGAGCTGTGTAGTGTCCCGACTTTGAGGGCACGTGCTCAGCATAGGTGAGGTCCCGAAGGGTGTCTTACCCTCTTAGTCTGCAGTTTAAAGGAAGTGTTTTAAGAGGGTTGATTTTGAGTCTGCTTATTTTCTTATTAATCAGGAAATGCTGTCGGGAAACATTGGCATGGGCTTTTGAGTTTACATTTATATCGCCTTCATTTATCCAAGCACATAATATCCTATCCTGGGGCATAGGCAGGTCTAACAGGAATAACACGCGGTATTTACTACAAGAGTTCTAATTGGCATCCCTAGATACTATCCTGCGAGACAGAGGGTGGGGTCCATGTGAGAGCGTGTCTGTTCCAAGGAGTAACGATGGATTTGTTGCTGGAGCTAAGCCAGTATAAGGCCACTGGTTACTTTTTTCCTACAAATATCTGTCGCTGCCCACGCTTGATGTGAGAACAGTTCTTACATACTGCCCAAGATGTGCGTCAAATGATGACTATTTATTGAGCAGACACCGTTGCAAGGCTAAGAACAAGTAACTTAATTCTGATCTTCGACTGCCTGATGTCTAGAAATAGAAAGGTACTTTTTAAAAGACCAAAATGTTCAGTCTTAACGGGCCATTGACCTTCAAAGGGATGACAACTTTCTATATGATCGCGAAGCACATTTATTTCTCCTACTGACATGACAGCCAGGCTCTTTGACCTGTTTACACAGCCTCAGCTATTATTCATGATGTCTCCAGGAAAGACTGGATGGGGGCTAGGGACAAGGCCTCAGAGAGGCTGGTATGGGGCTCCAGATTCCCTTGTAAAGCAACCAGGGCAAGGTCTGGCGTGGTCTGGCAGACTTGTGTAAAAACCAAATTCCCTATACTGTATATTCTCTAACACCTCAGAGGGTTAGGGGAAACACTGCATAATCAAGTATGTTAACATTTCTGCAGTTAAGCATGATTATTCATACCAAATGGGGTAAATAAATACCAGTAAATAGCCTCATTTAATTCAGGTTAGATGCTACTGACAAATGAGTTTAGGTTAGATAAATTTGGCTGTCAAACGAGTTACTAAAAAAGATACATACAAATAACTTGTGGTTTCCAGAATTGTTGGATTTCAGACTTGTGGACAAGGGATTTATGGATCCTTGTGTGGGTATGACTTTTGTCACAACCTAAAAATGATTAGGCTTTATGTTTCAAACTTCTTAGTTTCCTAGGTATGAAAGTGTATCTCAAAATACTAACTTTTGGGGGTTTTTTTGCTCTCTGGGAAAGGTATACTTTTCCCCTCATGAATTACACAAAGATATAAGTAAACAAACTACCTGAATTTATTCTCTTCCTAGTTATCTAATAGTGAATTTATGTTTTCCTTAAAAATTAAAATTAGTTTTCTGTGTATGGTGGTGCTATTAACTCCATTGCATATTAAAAAATATTTTTAAAAAAATTCCGTGTGTGGAAATTAGTCACTCAATGTTTCACACATTCAGTAAATATGTACTAGTTAGTGTCACACGCTGTTCTAGGTTCTGAGGACAATTCAGAGATGAAAAGACAACTTAGGTTCCTGACTTCCAGGATCTCACAATCTAGCAATGGAGACAAAAAGAGTCCTAGATGGTACTTTTTTCAGTATACCATACCACCTCTCTTGGACCTTTTTAAATGCATTAAACATTATACTCAGAAAAAGTAATAGGTATGATAAGCTGATAACATTTTTAAAGCTATCAAAATTGTTGAAATGCTTTCACCAGTTGTATCAGAAGTAAATTGCTAGAAATATCAAAACATATATGGTACATTCCATCATCATTTTTAAAGATGTCAAAAGATGTTTTGCCTGAAACATTTGTTATTGAGTTACAAAGCACTGGGTTTTAGGTTTAGGCCAAGGCAATGGTTTTCAAGTTTTTCTCTGTATTAGAAATGGAAGCTGTTTTAGTTTCCTAGCTGCCTTTAATAAAACTTAATTTCATAGAAAAGTCCACATATCATATCAAATAAAAACTGCTGTAGTTGAAGCAGGGGTAGTTCAGATCTCCATCTGCTTGGCCTTCCCTGTGTTACCAGATACTACCCGAAGGCTCCCTTAAAATAATTGAGACCTGTTAGTCCAGAACTGGGGTCAGCAAATTATGGCGCATGGGGTAAATCCATCCTTCTGTTTTTGTGAATAAAGTTTTATTGGAACACAGCCACAGTGTTTATGTATTATACATGCTGCTTTCATGGCAGAGTTAAGTAGTTGGGACTGAGACTCTGTGTCCTGCAAAACTAAAATATTTACTATCAGACCCTTCACGGAAAAATCTTGCCAATTCTTGGTCCATAGGATACTGTTTCCAGGGTGCTCCAGAACCTAAAGTACTCTCAAATTAAATAGTTATTTGGTTTAATTTCACAACTGAATTTTATAAATCTGTAAATTCAAGCATATAGACAAAAATGTGGATAAAATTCTCGTGTGACTCTTTCCCCATGACTAAAAAATACTTAGGTCTAAGGCTAGGAAGGGAATAAGGAAGATTTTTATGTATGGCTACCCTTATCTGCACAGCCCAGACTCTACTTAAGTTATCCAATGGCTGGAGGTCATAAAAAACATGGAAAAACTTGTCTGTGGGATGCCTGTTCTCTCCTCTTGGCGAGAATAATACAAACTGGCAGTATCCTTGTGGCCAATTTTGCCCTAACCCCAGGGGAAATCATTTGGAACTTCAGTGACAACAGTATAATGCATTTAGCCTTTTGTTAAAAACAAGAGCTAAAGTGATAACTTAGGGAAAAAACTTTTAGGTTCAAGGTTAGGTGATTTGAGACACAATATTGACATAAAACAATTTAATATTGCAATTTCTGTGAAGGATTTTATGGATTTTGAAGTACCAGAAACCATGGAAAAATCTTTTTGAGACTGACCAAAATTTGTCAGGGCCAAGATAAAATTCTGTAATCATCAACCCTCTATTATTTGTTTGAAATGTTAATTCTGTAACATTATAACAATAAACATTCAAAAAATCATTTCTATTTGGTTTTGGAATGTTTAGATCTTTTTAAGGATCAGCCAGTCCATTTACTTTTTGGTGTTTTGCTTATATTAATATTAAAATGAATTTTAAATCCCTGAGCATACAAGAATTGAATGTAGGAAAAAAAACAGTCTAGAAATATATTAAAATACAAAGAAAAGCCAGCCTGGGATTTAAAATGTGTTACTATTATGTAATGGAATATTTTGTTCAGGACTCTGGAAGAAAGTTAACTTAAATTATCTTAAACAAAAAAAAGAGAATTTATTGGCTTATATAATTAAATACAGTCAGCTCAAATACAACACTTGTTTGTTCTACTGTAATTGATATATTAGGGAAAATTTTGAGTATAATGTGAATTTTTGTGGTTGCTTATGCACAGTTTTGTCAGTAAGAAACTTTAGGTGAAAGCAGAAAACTGCACCCAGCTAAACCAAGCTGGGTTAGCTGATTCCCCCTGATACAGCAAGTGGGGAGAGACTACCATGATTTAACTGTCTCACTAGGAACATGTAGTGTGTGATGGGTGGTTTTTCCAAGAAAGGGATACTAGCAGATAGAAACAGCATGCCCCCCATGAGTTATTAACAGGTCGGTCTCTATATTCATTGATATGACAAGATCTCCTGATGTGTTAAAAGAAGATGGATGTTACAGAATACTCTGTATGGTATAATTTCATTTATGTAAAATTTTATATCTCTGTATATATGTATAAAAGCGTAGGGAATTCTTGAAGAATGTTCACAAAGGGTTGATGTTGATTGTCTTTGGTTATTAACTGAAATAATAATCATAGGAGATTTGTACCTTATTTGAACCTTTATGTAATAATTGAATTTTTTACAGTGAATATATATTATTTTGTAAATGAGGGGAAAATATTAAAAGAAAGTACATAACCAATCTTATAAAAGGCAGATATGCATAGAAAATTAAGACCTGAGGTTCATTTCCATCCTCTTGCATGGCTATGAGCCCTGGGCTTTTTGCAGTTATCATACTTAGTTTTTGGATCGGCTTAATAAGTGCCACCAAGAAACTGAACTTGGAAAAAATACCTACAAAGCAAATCTTGGAATGTAATCAGTCTACCAGTAATTGCTGTACAAGCCTGATGTATAAAGAGAATAGGTAATTACAGTTTCTAAAGGAACTGTGAAATGATAGACTGATGTGGAGCTTCTAGGAGCAAAGTATAATATTAGAGTTACACTTTTAATAATATGAATCAACCATGATTTTTAACAAAACAATAAGCAGTATATGTGGCCTAATATAAAGGGAGATAAACTAGGACATATGAACTTTATGCTTCAAAATATCACCCTAGGTCATAAACTGGAGAAGAGATCTTTTTACCTCCATAGCATCTTTATATCTTTTTTTATTGCTGAAGCTTTAATCAAATGGCAAACATTTATATAGAATATCAGTCCCTAGGATAATACACACCACACATACATATATACACATGTATATTTGACAGCGACATCTTGAATTTCATGGACTCTTACATTCAGAAGGTACTTTAAAGGTCACTTGTCCAAACTGCTATCTGATGCACAAATTACTTCTATAAACTTCTCCAATAAGTGGTCATTCAGGGACATGGAGCTTACTATTCCCCAATTCTTTTTTTTTTGAAAACCCCAAATGTTAACAGAGCTCTTCATTGCATTTAGTCCAAATCTGCATTTCTGTAATTTCCACCCACTGGTCATAATTCTGCCTTTTAAGTCCGTTCAAAACCTTTCATGGATTTAAAGATGGTTATCAGTCTTGTTTCTGTTTTATCTTGGGATATACACTGATGTATCTACCCTGAATGTGTTTGGAGGCAGAGATAAATGGAATTTCAGCTACACAATTAAGGCAGTATATTAGATGAATATATGATGTATGTACATATTAAGCATGTCTACCATATGTATAGGGTACCTATTTAGTGATATGCTCTCTGTGTGTATTTTGTGTTATTACATTAGAAGAGCTCTTCATATTTTCCAGGATATTTTCATGTCTATTATCTCATTCAATGATAATACAATAATAATAATAATTGCTGTTATTAAATTAGTGCTTACTAGGTGCCACACATTGTATTAAGTACTTTACATATATTATTTTATTTAATGCACAACTATGAGGTAGATAATACTATTATCCCCATTTTATAGCCAGGGAAACTGAGGTTTAGAAGAGTTAAGTAACTTGCCCAAAGTTTCACAGCCAGTATTAAGTGGTCAGGATTTGAATCTAAGTCTATCTAAATCTAGAGCCTGTGACATGGCTAAGATCACACTTTTATCTTATTTTATTATTTTATTTCTTATATTATCTCCCCAGAGTTTTCTCTAGTTTTTCTAGCTTGTAGCAAATGAACCATGTTAACTGAGAAATGTCTGAAGTAATAACATTACAACATTTTTAATGGTGTTCTTTATCTAAGTGGGTACATTTCAACCATGGATTTGTGGTAGACAGAATTCTAAGATGGCCACCGAGATTCCTGGCCCCTGGTGCATACACAATTTCTCCCAATTATTCAATCCTACACTAATCTAGGTGCTTCTGTGAAGTGATTTTTCAGATGTGATTGAAGTCCCAAATCAGTTACCTTAAAAATGGAGAGATAATACAGGTGGATCTGACCTAATCACATGAGACCTTTAAAAGCAGAGCATTTTTCTCTAGCTGGTAAGGAAGAATTCAGAGAGATGCGCTCTGGCTGGTTTGGAAGACAGCAAACATCCATGTTGTGAACTACCAGTGGGGGCCACATGGCAAGGAACGTGAGGGAGCCTCTAGGAGCTAAAAGCAGTCCCCTGCTGACACCCCCCAAGGAAATGGAGACCTTAGGTCTGTGGCTGTAGGGAACTGAAATCTGCCCATAACCTGAATGAAATTGGAAGAGGACCCCAAGCCCCAGATGAGAATGTGACCTGGCTGACATCTTTATTTCAATCTTGTGAGGCCTTGAGCAGAGAGTCTAGTCATGATTTGTCCAGACTTCTGACCTATAGGAATGAGAGCTAATATATGGCTGTTGTTTTAAGCTGCTAAATTTGTGTAATTTGTTATGCAGCAATCAAAAACTAATTCAGGGACAGATGCCCCTATCTTCCCTCTCCTGGTTAAGAACTACAGATCTAGGTAGGTCATGGTAAAACAAAGGTTAAAATACATCAACAGGTGGTGTTTGCTTTCTGGAAAAGCCCTTGAGTGCACTTGGGAATAAATGTAACATTAGAGACAACATTAATGTGTAATATGTTAACAGAAGAGATTAAAAGTCAATTCAGAAAAAATAATCTAACATGCATTTAAAATATGAAGAAATGCCTGGCTTCACACACACACTCACACACACATACACACACACACACACACACACACACACACACACACACGAGGCTCCCCACGTTCCTTGCCACGTGGCCCCCACAGGTGGTTCACACACACGTACACACACCCAACATCCAAACTTCCACTCCATGCAAAATACTCTCCAGAGCCCCAGCAATACTGCAACCCATTTGATTTTATGAACTGTCTGATTCCCTGCTTCTGTAATCTTTTCCTATTGGACAAACCTTCTTGCCTTTAGATCTTGGGCTTAGTTTCAATGTTAATGGTACTGACCTTTCAGTTTTGTTATCTGGTTTCACTATGGTTACTTGATCATTCATTAAGTCATTCAAGAGATGTTTATTAAGGGCTTACAATATTCCAGGACTGTGCTAGGTATTGGGTCAATAGTGATATGGCTCAGTCCTTCCAGATTTGGCTTCCTATCTCTGTCATCTAAACTCTTGAATTGAGTTCTGACTTGTAACTCCAGTACACTGTTCCTGGAATTTGACAGATGTGACCCAGATCCTCTGGGGATGGGGCTCCCAATAGTCATCATCCAGCCTTTAGTTATTTAGAATAACTGAATTCCTAGCTTTTCATTTATGACTTTTTGCCTGTGTTCTTTGCAGCCTAATCTGGGCACTAGCCTTCTCCAGGCCTGCCTGTACCACAGTCTTCCTGTGTTCTCTGGCTAGCACTGCATTCTGTACTTAAAACCTAGTTTGCCTTGCTGGATCTTTCTGTATGCTTCAACTCATCCTGTCCACCTTTACTACCCTGCCCACCTGAGTTACATTGGCTGACTGTTTTGATTGGTAAATATCTATTCCATTAGACCCATATTCAACTTGAAGTTGGGAAATAATGGACATAATTTTAGTTTTTCAAATTTTCTGACAAGGTTATACACCCCAAATGACCATTTTGTCAAGAACAGAGAACTTGTTTTAAAACGAATCATGAATCTGGCCTCAGTCTTGGGAAAAAGTCTGAAAGTCATGACCTAAGAAGAGGGTTAGGGGCTTGAAAGGGAGTAATCATTTATTCTGTATGTATGATGGGCTGGCAGTTTACATGTTATATCGATTATTAAATTCTCAAAACTTTCCATGCTGTGTTATTACCTTCAGTTTTATAGATAGGAACCTGAAGAACAGTGGCAGTGTCAGAATTTGAACTTAGGTAAACCTTGCCCTTCAACACTTGCATTTCCTAATATACCACCCAAAATGCATACTTTTATCTCTATTTTTCCTTTGGGCAGAAAGTAATCAGTCTAAACAATGGCCAAGCTAGGAGTTAGAATTAACAGAGCTCATCTACAAGATACCAGTTCAGACTCTGGAGGACAGTTTTATGTTGACCATACATAATCTCCTTTCTATATTCTGGAACAACCCATGAAACTTACTGAAGCAACTGTACTCATGTTCCTTGCTCTTTTTTGAGGATATCATAGGTGGGTACCCTGATTGTGGCCAGTCCAGAATTCTCATGTGGATTAATTAAAGGTTAGCTTTAACCTAATGCATTTAAGCAGGTACAGTGGAGATGTTAACAAAATGTGGCCTGAATCTGCGATTTATATATTTTACCAATTTTGGAAGATTCTCAGCCATTATCTATTAGACATTGCCTCTCCCCCATCCTCTAATAATACCTTCTGGAACTCCCATTAGTTCGTTCTCATTCTATCCTCCATGACTTTTAACCTGTCTTTCATTTTTTCCTTTTGTGTATTGTGGCATTTATTTGTGAACAAATGTTCATTGGAACTTTCTCCTTAGAAATTCTTTTAGATCTGGGTTTAAAGTGCATTCCTTTGGAGAAGAGTTGTATTTACTCCTATTAGTGACCAAAGAATACTACCAATCCAGGACATTTTAAGCTAATTTCTGGTGTGAGGTGTTTTGGTCATAGGGGTATTATGAATTCTGGAATCAGAGATGCCTGAGTAAAGGTTTCAGTCATAGTTATGAAGTCTCAAGGAACTTTTTCTTTTTTTTACCCTTCTACCTGGAGCCAAAACCAAAACAGTCACATTTCTGTCATCTCCCTCTGTGTGGTAGGCTCTGCCCCCCCATTCATCCATTAAGTATGTTGGATGAACATCCATTAGTAATGTTTGGATCTGTGTACCCCAGAAAAACACATTACTGAACTTAATCCAGACTGGTGAGTGTGAACCCATTGTAAGTAGGACCTTTTGATGAGGTGAATTCAGCTAAGGTGTGGCCCAACTCAGTCAGGATGGATTTTAATCCTATTTTTGGAGTCCTTATAAGCAGAATGAAATTCAGACAGAGTGAAAATCACAGGGGGAGCAGCCAGAAGCTGAAATTCATTGGGACCCAGAAGAGAATGGAGAGGCCAGGAGAGGCCACTATGTGCATTGCCATGTGATAGTGAAACAAAGGGCCAAGGATCTCCAGCAGCCAACCCCAGAATGCCAGTCTTGGGGAAGAAAGCATCATCTTGATGAGGCCTTGATTTGGACTTGTTTTGGAATTGTCCTAGCCTCAAAACCATGAGCCATTAAATTCCCATTTTTTAAGCCAACCCATTCCATGGTATTTACTTGAGCAGCCCAGGAAACTGAAATAGCCTATGGGGTATGACTTTAAGTAGAGAAGGAGGGGGTGTGTGCCTGATCCAACTTCTAACCTTGCTTGGGCCCCAGGATTTTTCCCATTTGTCCTTTGCACTTGTGTAGCTCATTAAAACTACTCTCTAGGGTCATTAGGCACTGGTAGATATCCAAAGGTAAATATCAGCTTCACTGATATTCCCCCTGAATTAGTGCTGGCATATCCCATCATCTCAGCTATCAGCCATATATTCAAAATAATACATTCTATCTCTATATCTATCTAATCTATGCATCTGTAATTTTAAGATGTGCTATATTGGGAGGTATTTCTTTGGACATTTGTTCTGTCATATTGCCTCATTTTAATTCTGTTACACAGAAAGATGGGGATTTGGATAGGTAGACTAAGTCCTGCCAGAACTGTCATGGAGATAGTCCTTTAAGCAAAAAGTAAATAAAAATGGCTGTACAGAAGCTCTGCCTTTGGGACTATGTTGATTAGTCTATTACATAGTTATTGTAGTGGAGACACATTGTTATGAGATTTCTAGTGTATCTTAAAATAAGGGTGCCTAGGGTCCCGGTATGCCATAGCTACTTCTACCAATAAGCAGGTCCTGAAGCAGTCGGTTACTTTCTGGACTGGAGAAATGCAGAAACTAGAGTAAATACCATTTGGGAGGAAGGTGAGAGCCTGTTCTTTCCAGGAGACTGTGAGGATATCTACGTTACCTTGTGTTTTATCTGCTTCCTTCTTTCCCATTGGTGAGGGAGGGAGTCCTGCCCCAGGGTTTGGGGATGGCTGAACACACGACACCCAACACTTGAACAGATGAGATTGGTAGCAATTTATTAATTATGTATATTCACAGCAAAGGGGAGGAGGACACCATACGCCTTGCAGGGGTTGCACTTGAGAGAGAGTGAACCAGCACGGACTGCAGGAAGCAGGCTTTGTAGTAACAAGGGGATGCTGTACCTGGTTCCTATGGGAGGATGTGATCGAGTTGTTTGAATAATTCCACGGACTGGCAAGGAGGTGAAACCTGTTAGGTTGAGGACCAGGTGGAGTGCAGCTGCCCTGACTGTAGGAGAATTAGCCAGGTATGGAGCTTTTCCTACTGGGTGGGGAGCAGGAGAACCACAGGCCTTTGGGGCCCTGTGAGGCTCAAAGATGTCAAGGCAGCACATGAAATTTAAGGTCTTACAATACACCTGAGAAACGTGGAGTTTCAATCTAGTTGAAACTGAGGAGCCATAACTTTTGTTTAAGAAAGGGTCGCTGATTTCTTTGATCAGAATTTAAGTCTTCCTCCTTTGGATATATATTTGTTAGTGGATGACTATTCAACATCTGTCATTTTTGTTGCTGAATAAAAGTCAATGAGCCTAGTAATAGAGACCTGTTTCCCCTTGTCATATACCATATATGAGAAACTCTGAACTTATGTCATATCTCATAATAGTCAGCCCTGAGAAAGACCCTGGATGATATCTATCTTTGAGGATGCCTATTGTAAATCCAAAGGTCATTCTGTAGATCAAAGGATGTAAGGCAGGAAGTAATTAACTAGTAATACCCTGAGCTGATATTGCCCCAGGAGTAAGGGTGGGGATGGTAGTGGAGGATGTTCATGGTGGTATGGAGGAAGTGGTGTGTTATGGACCTGTGTAGTGAGGAAATGGGAGAATTTGTTTTCAGCTTAGTCTCCAAACCAGAAGTGACTTTTCCCAGCAAAAGGTATTTACATTGCCCCTCCCATTGTCTCACTTTGAAGAATATCAATTTAAAAAAAAATGGGAGAATCCAGCTGTTCCAGATAACACAGAAGCAGAATGCTGGTTAGACTAGTGGTTCTTAATTTTCATTCCCCAACCCACCCAAAAACTCTGGTTTTGTCAAAATTTCAGGTGTGTTGGGTGGAGGGCATATGTCCCTTGAAAAAGTGCCTCAGGTGATTTTTATATGCTCCCTTGCCTCCCAGTCAGTCCTGTTTTTGGAACCATCAGGTTAGACATTAACTGAAAGTATTGCTGATACCAGTTAACTAATACAGCATGTAGCCAGCAGTTTGCAGAACATGTTGGAAGGAAATAAAGCTTAACATAGAAATCAACTAATCTTGATACTTAGAGCAAGTATATGGGATTCTTAATAGGCACCCTGAAGCAAGAAGTGGATCTCTCAGTTCAGTCAGCGTGGGATAACAACTTGGGAGTTATAGGCAATAATCTCCAGAATCTGGAAGGAAAATGTACATAGGGTTGATTCCTTAGAAAGGAGGACCTGGAGATTGATATCAAAATCCACCATAGATGACAATGTGATTGGGAAAGCCATATGGACCACACTCCCCTTTGTCCAGTGTATGGATGTGTAAGTAGAAAAATGGGGGAAGAAAAAAAAACAAGGTACCCAGTGTTCTTTTTTACTTTAATTGTTCTTTTTCACTTTGCTTTTTATTGTTTTTGTGTGTATGGTAATAAAAATGTTCAAAAATTAATTTTGGTGATGAATGCACAACTATATAATGGTACTGTGAACAACTGAATGTATGCTTTGTGTGACTGCATGGTGTGTGAATATAGCGCAATAAAATTGAATTTAAAAAAATCCACCATAGACCCTTATGGTTTGTTTTATTGAAATATATGCCAATGAGTAAAAAGCACTATGTGTGTGCACGCACGCACAATCTTATTGTGTGTGAGTGGGTATATAGTTCTTGTTTACTGGAGTTCAGGTTCAGTTATTCTCAATAGATACTTGTGCTGTTTGATAAAGTTTCAAGTTAAAGAATTCTCCATATGCTGTTATGGATACATTATCTGATGACCACAGTCAAGAAGCTGACACCTAAAGTGAGCAAAGCCACATAAGCAGCATCTCTTACTGCAGTGGTTCTCAAACTGTAGGCTCACCTGGGGAACATGTGAAACTATAGATTCCGGGACATCACCTCAGAACTATTTGATTCTGATCTCTGGGAGGGCCCTGAAATCAACATTTTAAGAAGCTTCCCCCAGGAGACTGCGATGCAGGTAGTCCTTAGGGTAACACTTTAAACAAGGTTTATTTGAGGGAGCTGCACGTTGTATCTTCATATCTTAAGAACTTGTCATTTTGCTGTTGGACTGAGGATTTCACCTATAAACATTCAGAGACATACATAGAAAAATGCCTTCTTCAAAGTGACTGTGAAATCAGGGCGGGGAGGTTTAAAACTGGGAATATTAAAATGTGAATATAAGAATCTTAAGTATTTGTAAATGCTTGATGGACATTAGTGGGGAGTGCTTTTGAATATGCAGGTATGTATTGTGAAATCCTGAATAAATAGGGAGGGAGGGTAAACTGGAAGAAGTTATGGAAATACAGCCCTACAGGGTATATGGGTGTTGCCTGGGAGTAAAGTTGTAAAAAAAAATTTTTCCAAAATTCAAGACTATTTTTTGGAGAAAAAAGAAGAGAGAAAACACATGAGATGACCAGTGTCAGGGAGGGGAAGAAGCTAAAGAGAGCTGGGTAGAGAATATAGGGTGGCAGCTGGACTGTACAGAAGCCAGGGAGAGTCTGGAGAGACATGATAGAAACTGCAGGCTATTTAGGATGCTATAATCCTGGGGGCAGGGACTCAGAACACTGTGGGAGCAGGTCCTCTATCAAAAGCAGGGAGGAGATAGAGAGAAACAGGAAATCCTAGGAGCAGCCAGAGGGGAACAAGCCAAGAGGGTGATGAGAGGTGGTCAGGAAGTTAGTGTTGCTTCAATCCGAAGCCAAACAATGTCTGTTGAAGGCCAGATAACAAAGGACTTCACCCCTCCAGAGGCCAAAAAGGAAGTTAAAGTCTATACTGTAATCTGGGACTAGAAGGTGGAAGTAGGGAAGATTAATTAGAAAAGCTGGGACTTTAAGATCAGGGTCTAGTGTGTATTGTCATGCATCTGGATTCAAGGTAGTATTAAAAGTGAACATCTGGAACATCTAGTTTGTATTTTAGCTGTGCAAAGTTGAGCAATCCTTTATCATCATTACACACTTACATAGCTTTTCTCTCAATTTTCTTCTCAGTGCTTTTAAGTTCAGTTGTGTCCTGGAAGAGACCAAAGGAGTCATTTGGGAGAGAGAAAACAAGAAGCCCAGCTAGAGGGTGTTCAGGTCTATTTTGTGGCATCTGCATCCCCAATAGAGATTTTAGTTAAAGAACAGGAATGCTCACCTTTTAAGTCTTGACCATAGGAAGAATGTTTGACATTTTGATTCCAAAATAGTCCTTCGACTAGGGCTGAGGCAACAGAAACTTGTGGCTCCGTCTGTGGCTTTTAGACTTTGTTCCTACATAGGAATTTGTTGATATGTATTCTAACTGCTTTTGAACCTTGGCTTTCTTGATCTGACTACACATGCACCAAAATGCTTTCTTGCTGCCATGGTCTTATCAAATATTCATGTCCCTGTTCTTTTGGAAAGGGGTAATGGTCCTAGGCCATGAGTACTCTTTGTATGTATAGGTAAATCAGGTGGAAATAGCTGAGGGGGCCCCTTAACAGCTCACTTTTGCCACAGCAGGGTACAGGTTGGGAGAATGCATGTCCCAGGCATACTCCTTCAATTCAAGTTAGGCCTTCACATTTCCCATGACCAGAGGCCATCAAATTGTGGTTAGGTACTCTGTGAAAATGGCTGGCTTATCTAGGATAAAGGCCCCAAGTTTTCTGGTGTCTTCTTTGTTGTGGAATGGCAATAGCAGGTGTCCTCTATTTCCGTGGTCTCATAATTATCTTTCTTCTAATCCCAGAAATGTCTTCAAGTTTTTTGGGCTGGGCTAGCTAAGCTGTCCTCAGGACTTTTTAGCTAAGCAGCTGTTGAGAAGAATGTGATGGTGTAATGAAGCCATCTAGGGAGCTTTTCTGTGGATAAATTGCCCTCCATCCTAGGATCCAGTTCTTTCTAAAAAAGAAAAAAAAAATAGGTGACTTCATTGTACTCTGTGGCTACTACCAGACCCTGGAATGTTGTTACATGCCAATAGTAAATTTATCCCCAGGAAATAAGACTAGCTAAAAATATAAGCAGCTTATGAAGAGATTTATTATTTCATCTGTAGTGGTTTTATAATAAATTATTACAGGAAGCTAGAATAATTATGGGTATATCTTTGAACAGTGTCAACCAGGATGATCATGTTCTTTTATGCTATTGGTGACAATATTTAGTCTAAATCAGCAAGACAATTTTCATGCTCTTATAAAATAATACTACTGCATATTTCACAAAAGTATATATGATTATGATATGACAAAAGTATTATTGGGCACTTGTACTTTGGTATTATTGATAGGATTCATTCATTTGTTCATTCATTCTCAACAGGTTCTGGGGTTGCAAAATTGAATAAGAAATGTTTTCTCCCCTCAATGACTTTAGAGTCTAGGCAGGAGGACAGATATGCTAAAATCTGGTTGAAAGTTATATGGTAGCAGTGATTATCAATCTCGGCTATAGGTCAGAGTCATCCAGAGAACTTTTAAAAATCCTGATGCTCATGCACCACCTTTGCCTGGAGAAGAATGAAAGGTTTTAAAGAGGAGACTTCTTAGCTGAATCTTGAAGGATGAGTAGTTTACCAGGTTAAAAACAGGAAGGAGGATATTAGAGGAGGAGGAAATAGCACTTGCAAAGGCACAGATGGAAGAACTGCAAGATTGGAAACATGAAATCTTAGCATGCCGGAGAAGGGGCTGTGAAAGATGGATTTGGAGAAGTAGGCAGGAGCCAGATCTTGAAGGGTGCTGAAGAGATATTTTTACTTTATTATGTATGTGATATAGAGCCATTGAAGGGTTTTAAGCAGGAGAATGCCATGACCATGATCAGACTTTTGATTTTAGAAGCTCACTGTGCCAGTTTGAATGTATTATGTTCCCCAAAACGCCATTATCTTTGATGCAATCTTGTGTGGGCAGACATTTAGTGTTGATTACATTGTAATTCTTTGTTTGCATGGAGATGTGACCCACCCAACTGTAGGTGATAACTCTGATTAGATAATTTCCATGGAGGTGTAGCCCTGTCCATTCAGCGTGGGCCTTGATTAGTTCACTGGAGCCCTATAAAAGCTCAGACAGAAGAAGCCAAGAGGGACACTTTGAAGAACGCCCATGAGTTGAGAGAGGAGCTGCAGATGAGAGATGGTTGAAGATGGTCATTGAAAGCAGACTTTTGCTCCAGAGAGGCTAAGAGAGGACAAACGGTCCAAGAGCAACTGAGAGTGACGTTTTGAAGAGGAGTTGCAGCCTAGAGAGGAATGTCCTGGGAGAAAGCCGTTTTGAAACCAGGACTTGAAGCTGACGCCAGCCACGTGCCTTCCCAGCCAATGGAGGTTTTCCGGACACCAGTGGCCATCCTCTGGTGAAGGTACCTGATTGTTGATGCGTTACCTTGGGCATTTTATGGCCTTAAGACTATAACTTTGTAAGCAAATAAACCCCCTTTATAAAAGCCAGTCCATTTCTGGTGTTTTACATGATGGCAGCATTAGCAAACTAGAACGGATTTTGGTACTGGAAGTAAGATGCTGGTGCTGCTGTGTTTGCAAATACTAAACATGTTGGAACGGCTTTTTAAATGGATAAGGGGAAGATTCTGTGAGAATGGTGAGAAGCTTGATAGAAAAGGCCTAAACTGCTTTGAAAAGACTGTTGGTAGAAATATGGACTCTAAATGTACTTTTGATGAGGACTTGAGCAGAAATGTTGAAAGTATCATTGCAAACTGGATGGAAGGTGATCCTTGTTTTAAAGTGGCAGAGAATTTGGCAAAACTGAGTCCTGGTGTTGGATGGAAGGCAGAATTTGAAAGTGACAACCTGGAATACTTAGCTGATGAGATCTGCAAGCAGAATATAGAAGAAGTAGCCTGGCTTCTACTTGCAGCTTATAGTAAAATGTGACAGGACAGAGATAAACTTAGAACTGAACTCTTGGGTTCAAAGAAACCAGAAACTGATGGTTTGCAGAATTCTGGGCTTCCAAAAAGTGAGACCCCAGAAGCTACAGCCCAATGTGAGGATTTAACCGAACATGGAACCCAGTCACCATTTCAGTACAAGACAGGATTGGAGATGGAATTATCCAGAAAGGACTTGTGGAAAGTCCTATTGTCTGATGGCTTTGACCCCTGTGTGCTTCATGCGAACCAACAGAATGCTTGCGAGATCTTTATAGATGGAGCCGCTGCTGGTCTGGACTGGAGGAGACAGACAAAGAACAAATTGAAGGAAAAATTTCTTCAAAGACAGAGCCATGGAGGTTGAGGTCTGGAGTCAGGAGGTCTTGAGGTCTTGGGCTGGGAGAGCAGAGTGGCCCACATGCATCGAAAGGGTGAATTTGCCCTGGAGGTTGAGGGTCGGCCTTCTACCTTGATTCTCATGAAGAGTTTTGCCACCCCAGGCCCCAAAGAGGGTGGAGCACATTCCCAGGGGAATGGGGATAGCTTGGCTGCCACCCCGCTGTTCTGAAGGGGTTGAGCGTGTGCCCTGGAGATGGAAGGGAATCCAGGTGCTGCCGTGATGTTTGAGGAGGGTGGGGCTGAGAAGGTGGTCTCCCCAGTGTGTGGATATGTTGGAGCACTTACCCCAGCGTTTGGAGAGAAAAGGGCTGCTGCAAAGGCCGTTGGAAAGGGTTGGCCTCCTGCTCTCTCAAGCCTCAAGGATAAAACGTCATTCTTTAAATGACTCTCAGACTTTGAAATCTAATGGCATTTGCCCTGTGGGTTTTAGGAACTGTTTTGGTCTTGTGAACCCTGTTTTCCTTTCAGTTTCTCCTTATGGCAGTGGGAATATTTATCCTATGAATGTCCCTCCTTTGTATATTGGAAGCACATAACTTGTTCTAAGTTTACAGGTCCAAAATCAGAGGGGAATTTTGTTTTTGGATGGACCACACCTGTAACTGATGCTGATGGGATCTTGTACTTACCTGTTGTTACTGAAATGATTTAAGTTTTTGTGATATTGTGATGGGATGAGTCTATCTTGTATATGGAAAGATCATGTCATTATGGGGTCCAGGGGGTGAAATGTGCCAGTTTGAATGTATTATGTCCCCCAAAACGCCATTATCTTTGATGCAGTCTTGTGTGGGCAGACATTTTAGTGCTGATTAGATTGTAATTCTTTGATTGAGTATTTCCATGGAGATGTGATCCAACTGTAGGTGACAAATCTGATTAGATAATTTCCATGGAGGTGTGGCCCTGCCCATTCAGCAAGGGCCTTGATTAGTTCTCTGGAGCCCTATAAAAGCTCAGACAGAAGGAGTGAGCTTGCTACAGCCAAGAGGGACACTTTGAAAAATGCCCAGGAGCTGAGAGAGGAGCTGCAGATGAGAGACGGTTGAAGATGGTCATTGAAAGCAGACTTTTGCTCCAGAGAAGCTAAGAGAGGACAAATGCCCGAAAGCAGCTGAGAGTGACATTTTGAAGAGGAGCTGCAGCCTAGAGAGGAATGTCTGGCAGAAAACCACTTTGAAACCAGAACTTGGAGCAGACGCCAGCCACGTGCCTTCCCAGCTAACAGAGGTTTTCCAGACACCACTGACCATCCCCCAGTGAAGGTACCCTATTGTTGATGCATTACCTTGGACATTTTATGGTCTTAAGACTGTAACTTTGTAACCAAATAAACCCCCTTTATAAAGCCAGTCTATTTCTGGTGTTTTGCATGAGGGCAGCATTAGCAAACTAGAACACTCACTCTGATGGCACTGTTACAGAAGGAGTGAACAATCCTAGGATGGGACAGAGAGACCCATTAGGAGGTTATTACAGTAATCCAGGTGAGAAGTCCTGTGGGTCTGGACTAAAGCTGTGGCATTCAGGACGAAGGGAAAGAAATGGATGTGAAAAATAGTTATGAGGTAAAAGCAGCTTGCAGCATGGAGGGAGAAGTCACAAGGGAAAAGGAGGTATGGAACTGTGGAGTTCCTCATTTGGGTGAATGGGAGAGTAAAAGCATCACTGACAGAAACAAAATGGCAGAAGTCAGAAAGGAAAGGCACGTGTTTGATTTTAGTGTTCGGTTAAATGTGAGGTGATGTGATATGCTGGAGATTTGCAAAGTGGTTAGGGCTGGGGATAGAATATTTACATTTGTACTCGTCAAAATGATAGGAACTGTGGGAGTAGATTCTTTGTAAACTTTTTTTCCTGTTTTGCTCACCTTACCTGACAGCCCTCTAGTGACAACAAGCACATGTTACATGAAGAAAAGTGCTTCCACTCAGTTAGCATGATCATGAAATGGATACTCAGATCCTGGGTTTGGTTGAAATATCATTGGATTAATATTTCAATATTAGTGGATGGTGGAGCATCTATGCAGCAAGGGTCCCAGCTTGAGCCTAAAGCTGTTATTAGATGTAATTCAGGAAGAGTCCTGAGGACTTGAGATTGATCCACCAGAAATCTATTTATATGAGGAATCAAGGAGCCCCCTGTGAAAGAACTTATTCCAAAGCAGTGGTCGCCAACCTTGGTTACACATCACTATCACCTGGAGAGCTCTTAAAAATCCTGATGCCCAGGATGCACCTTGGACCATTTAAATCACAACATTTGAGGGTGTGGCCTGGCCAGGCATTAATATTTGTTAAATTTCTTCAGGGTAGTTCTTTGTGTAGCCAAGTATGAAAACTGCTGCTCTGGAGAATGGCAGTTTAGCATTGTATAGGTTTGCGTCAAGGATACTGGCCTGTGTGGCCAGGGAGGAATGTTTTTAGGTACAGAATATGTCTATCAATTAAACTGGCCCTGGGCACAGCCCCCAGGAAGTCAGACCTGACACCTGGGTCTAAAGAGAGTAAAGGTTAAAACAACTGAGTCATCCAAAAACTCAGTAGGCTGCTAAGAGCACAAGGAGTTGAACAGCTTTGACACTGGCAACAATACTGCCGGTATTGTTGCTGGTGAGTCCTTGATTCAGCACAGTTTTACTGAGAGCCTATTCTATGTGTCAGGCACTAGTCTAGGTGCTAAGGATACAGTGGCAAACAGGACAGACAAAGCTTTTTCTCTTTTGAAGCTAGTGGCTTTGTTGTCAGAGGTGGACAAATAAACAAAAACAATGTCAGGTTGTGGTAAGTGCTGTATGGAATATTAAAGTTGAGTGATATGATGGATTATGAGTGGGTGCCTATTTGGATTGGTAGGTCAGGGAAGGTTGCTCGCTGCAGAGGTGACATTTAAGCCAAGATATGAATGAAAAGAAAGAGTCTGCCATATGAAGAACAGAAAGAAGAACATCCTAGGCAGAGGAAACAGAAATTACGATAGATTCCACTCCTAAGGCAGAAGCAAGCTTGGCATGTTTGAGGAACAGCAAGGACAGTGTGGCTGGACTGTGTTGATTGAGGGGAGATAAGGTCCTAGAGGTAGTCAAGGGCCAGATCATGTAGACCCTAATGAACCATGGTTAAGAGTCTGAATTTTAATCCAAGTTTGATGGGGAGCCACTGAATGGTTTTGAGCAGGGTAGTGATAATTTATATTTTAAAGGACCATGCTTACTGCTACTGGGGAACATGGATCGAAGGGGTGTAAGAATGGAAACAGGGACACCAATTTGTAGGCTATTTGTAATAGCCTTAGGGTACGAGATGGTGGTGGCTTTGGCCATGGTGGTGATAGTGGACTTGATAAAGAAGTTGACATATTCAAGATATATTTTGGAGGTAGAATCCATAGGACTTGTGGATAAGTTGGGATGACAGTGATGGCAGTACAACATTGGCAGTTGCACAGCTGAGGGCAGTTGCACTGTTGAGGGCAGTAGCTCTGCTGGCAGTGATGCCTTCTGTGTCTTTGACAGCCAGGATCAGCACCTTCAGCTCAGACATCAGCCCATGCAGACTTCATAGGCATTGCTGGCATACTAGCTGTTCTTGGTGATGATAGGAATTGGAGACATCATGACTGGAGGAAAATTGTAGGCAGCACATGGCAGCAAAGAGGACTCATTTACAGAGCACATGTGAAGCAGCCTCTGGGTGGTTATTCCCAGAAATATTTGGGAAGAATTTAAGAAGGATTATTTATAACTTCTATAGAGCTGGTGAGTGTGGAGTCAGAGCTATACTATTTTGTTACTGCGGTTGTGATCCCATATTATATACAGGTTGCTTTAATACATTTCCAAAAAATTTGGGGGTGTTGATAAAAATTACATTAGATTTATACATTAATTTGGGGGAGATTAATGCATTTAAAATAATATTAATCATTTTATTTAGGGTATTGAATCATCCCATCCAAGGAACTTGGTGGGCTTTTCTGTTTTTAAAGATCTTATTTTTTGTCCCTCAGTAAAGCTTTATGGATTTCTTTATATAGGTCTTAGATATTTTTTCTAAGTACTTTATTGTTTTGTTATTTTTGTTAGTAGTTTTCTTTCCCACAGCATTTTCTAATTAAAAAATAAAAAAATTGTTTATTCATCTTCTATCTGAACTATTAATTTTAATAGTTTTTATTTTATTCTTTTCATTTTTCCAGTTAGACCATCATCTCACCAGCAAATAAGATGTCTCTTTCTTTCCAATATTTACAACTTATTTATTTTTCTTTTTAAAAATTTTTAATAAGACCAATGTAGTAAAAGTGGGCTTTTTTTCCTTCTCATTTGGTCCTGATAACTCCAACCAAGTTGACTGCTAAGCCTGCATATCTTGCCATTTAAATTCAGGTCTGGGTTTTAGAAGTGGGCTGAGTGTTTCCTGGAACTTTAATTCAACATACCCAAAATTGAATATGGACATCTAATGCCTACAAGTGCCCAAACCTGTGCCTAGTCCTCATTTCTTTATTTCTATTATTCAGGTTCAGATGACTCAATTATTGTAGTCATTCACGTTCAAAATCTGAGTTGTCCCTGATTTTCTCCCTACTTTTTTCCTCCCTCTCACTACTTTCACTCAGAAATTCCTCTTAATTTTGCCTCTTCCTCATTGTTATATGTCTCCTCTTTCTATTCTCACTGTTACCCAACAATCTAATTTAACAAACTATTGTTTAAGGCTTTCTATGTTTTAGATACAGGTCATTGAGGTGCAAATATAAATAAAATATAGTTTCTGCACCTGAAGAGTTCAAAAGTAGTAGGTGATGGCTCTTAAATTTAATTACCTGCAGTTCAATGTAATAGATGCTTCAAGAACTATATGTAAAATGAGCTATGATAGCCCAGAGGAAGAAGTGATTATTTCTGCTTATGCTTAGTCAGCAAAAGCTGACATTTGAAATTAAGCCTGAAGGGCAAGCATAATTTTGTCCAGTAGAGAAGAAGGGGGAGAAGAGGCATTTGTAGTAGAGGAAACAGCATGCATGCATGCATCACTTTTACATTCATTCAACAAACATTTATTAAGTGCCTACTATGTACTGAGCAGTGTACTGGGTGTGGAACTCAACGTTTTACTCTTGTGGGAGACGTAGGCACATAAACAGATAATTACAATAAAAGTATGTAAAATGCAAATTATTACAACAGTTCACTCAATGAAGATGTACTTCTGGCCAATTATTTGAAAATGGGAGCTATATATGCACAATGGTAAGCAGTCTTAACCAATTTTGCCAGTTTTTCAAAGTGTGCTAATGACTGGGTTTGTAATAGATATTTACTTCCCCCAAGATATTTACTTCTTCACTGTTGGAATTGGGAAGGGGGTTGGTTTAGCTGTCAAATGATAGGATGCAGTTCAATTATTTCTTAATTCAATCAGTAAACATTTATTGAGTGTCTATTGTGTGACACATATTGTGTTAGATCTTGGAGATACATAGATAAGATAGAGTCTTTCCCTTTAGAAAAATACCAAAGTAGTGGGGTTCACTGACACACACAAAAAACAAAAATGTAATAGAACTTTACATTCTGTATTATGGGAGTATGTATGAGAGATGTTTAACTCAGCCTTCGGGGAGATACCAGGGAAGATTTTCTGAAAGGATGATAGCTGAGCTTAGTGTTTGGTTTTTTTTTGTTTTTTTTTTGTTTTTTGATTTGTAACTTCACTTTTATTTTTTTTAATTCATATTTATTAAGATATATTCACATACACTGCAATGATACAAAACCAAGCATACATTCGTTTACCATACCATTATATAGTTGTGCATTCATCACCAAAATTAATTTTTGACATTTTCATTACCACACACACAAAAATAATAAGAATAAAAATTAAAGTGAAAAAGAACAATTAAAGTAAAAAAGAACACTGGGTGCCTTTTTTTTCTTCCCCCATTTTTCTACTGATCCGTCCATAAATGAGACAAAGGGGAGTGTGATTCATATGTCTTTCCCAGTCTCATTGTCACCCCTCATAAGCTACATGTTTATACAATTGTCTTCAAGATTCATGGGTTCTGGGTTGCAGTTTGATAGTTTCACGTATTTACTGCTAGCTATTCCAATTCATTAGAACCTAAAAAGGGTTGTCTATATTGTGTGTAAGAGTGCCCACCAGAGTGACCTCTTGGCTCTTTTTGGAATTTCTCAGCTATTGAAACTTACTTCATTTCCTTTCACATCCCCCCTTTTGGTCAAGAAGATGTTCTTCATCCCATGATGCTGGGTCTAGATTCCTCCCTGGGAGTCATATTTCATGTTGCCAGGGAGATTCACTCCCCTGGGTGTCATATCCCATGTAGTGGGGAGGGCAGTGATTTCACCTTTCAAGTTGGCTTAGCCAGAGAGAGAGGGCCACATCTGAGCAACAGAGGCATTCGGGAGGAGGCTCTTAGGCACAACCATAGGGAGGCCTAGCCTCTCCTTTGCAGCAACCGTCTTCCCAAGGGTAAAACCTGTGGTAGAGGGCTCAGCCCATCAAACCACCAGTCCCCTATGTCTGTGAGCACATCATCAACCATCGAGGTTGGGGAGCCCAGAACCCCTGCATTCTCTACCAGCTCCTAAAGGGGGCTCTGCATATTTTTTCATTGTTTATTTTTTTTAAATTCAGCTATGTAAAAAATAATTATAACGTACAATCAAAAAACATATCAAACTATGACAAGGGAGTCCAACATGTTCCTACTCTACCCCAAGAAAATAACCTAATATAGCAACATTTCTGTGAACTTGTTCTTACATACCCATCAGAAATTAACAAACTATAGTCATTCCTGGGCATTCCCAGAACGTTAAATTTACCCGTGATAGCTTATCTGTTCTTATTGGGTTATTGTTCCCCTTTCATTAATTGCTCTCTGTTGCTAATTCCCCTACATTCTACATTATAAACCATTTATTTTAGGAGTGTGTTGCTTAACCTCCATGTATTTGTGAATTTTCTAAGTCTCTGATGGTTATTGACTTCTAATTGTATTCCATTGTGGTCAGAGGATGTGCTTTGAATAATTTCAATTTTCTTAAATTTATTGAGGCTTGTTTTATGTCCCAGCATATGGTCTATTATGGAGAGAGTTCTGTGATCACTAGAGACGAATGTGTATCCTGGTGATTTGGGATGTAATGTTCTATATATGTCTGTTAAATCAAATTTATTTATCCGATTGTTTAGGTTCAATTTCCTTATTGGTCTTCTGTCTGGTTGATCTATCTATAGGAGAGAGTGATGTGTTGACATCTCCCACAATTATTGTGGAAACATCCATTGCTTCCTTTAGTTTTGTCAGTGTTTCTCTCATGTATTTTGTGGCACCATGATTGGGTGCATAAACATTTATGATTGCTATTTCTTCTTGTGAATTGCCCCTTTATTAGTATGTAGTGGCTGCCTTTGTCTCTCTTAACATCCTTGCATTTAAAGTCTATTTTATCTGAGATTAATATTGCTACACCCGCTTTCTTTTGTCTGTAGCTTGCATGAAATATTTTTTCCATCCTTTCACTTTCCATTTCTTTGTGTCCTTGTGTCTCAGATGAGTCTCTTGCATTCAACATATTGATGGTTCATATTTTTTGATCCATTCTGCCAATGTATATATTTTAATTGGGGAGTTTAATCCATTTACATTCAGTTTTATTACTGTGAAGGCATTTCTTGAATCGGCCATCCTATCCTTTGGTGTATGTTTGTCAGATATATTTTTCCCTCTCTCTCTTATTGTCCTTTAATGAACCAATATTGAATCTCTTTAGTACTGAGCCTTTCTTCATATCTCTCCTTCCTTTATTTCTCTGTCTGTAGGGCTCCCTTTAGTATCTGAAGTAGGGCAGGTCTTTTATTAGCAAAATCTCTCAGCATTTGTCTGTCTGTGAAACATTTAAGCTCTCCCTCAAATTTGAAGGAGAGTTTTGCTGGATAAAGTATTCTTGGATGGAAATTTTTCTCTCTCAGAATTTTAAATATGTCATGCCACTGCCTTCTCGCCTCTGTGGTGGCCACGGAGTAGTCACTACTTAGTCTTATGGTGTTTCCTTTGTATATGGTGAATTGCTTTTCTCTTGCTGCTTTCAGAACTTGCTCCTTCTCTTCAGTATTTGACAGTCTGATCAGAATATGTCTTGGAGTGGGTTTATCTGGATTTATTCTATTTGGAGTTCACTGGGCATTTATTCTTTGTGTGTTTATATTGTGTAGAAGGTTTGGGAAGTTTTCCCCAACAATTTCTTTGAATACTCTTTCTAGAACTTTACCCTTCTCTTCCCCTTCTGGGACACCAATGAGTCTTATATTTGGATGTTTTATTTTTTCTATCATATCCCTGAGGTCCATTTTGATTTTTTCAATTTTTTTTCCCATTCTTTCTTTTGTTCTTTCATTTTCCATTCTGTGGCCCTTGAGGTCGCTGATTTGTTGTTCAGCTTACTCTAGTCTTGTACTATGAGTATCCAGAACCTTTTTAATTTGGTTAACAGTTTCTTTTATTTACATAAGATCATCTATTTTTTTATTTACTCTTGCAGTTTTTTCTTTATGCTCTTCTAGGGTCTTCTTCATGTCCTTTATATCCTGTGCCATGTTCTCGCTGTTTGTCTTTAGTTCTTTGATTAATTGCTCCAAGTACTGTGTCTCCTCTGATCTTTTGATTTGGGTGTTTGGGTTTGGGTCATCCATATCATCTGGTTTTTTCATATGCTTTAAAATTTTCTGTTGTTTTTGGCCTCTTGGCATTTGCTTTACTTGATAGGGTTCTTTTAGGATATGTAGGATTATTCAAAGTCTAATCTCTAATTTGTCAGATCTACAGCTAGGTGGTGTATACTTTCTCTAACCAGCAGATGGTGTCCAGGAGTCACCTATTCCCCTCAAGTCAGTTCTCCCCAACTTTGTCTTTGTGATGTTTGGGGGTCTGATTCTTGTGGGGTCTAATTGGTGCTCCAAGTTTGGGTGTGTTTTTGGTGCTGTCTGGCCTGAATGTAGGGCATGTGTCTGAGTGGTTAGGGAGGGAGGGCAGCTTTAATAATCAATCCTCCCAGGTGTTCCTGGAGATTTAAGGCTGCTGCAAGAGTCTAAACCTTCAGTTCAGTCTCACCACAGATTGTCTGTGCTACTGACCCACAAGTCCTTGGTATTGGCGTATGGTTCCTGGGATTTCTGGGTGGGTTCCTCTTCCCAGCCATGCCCTTCTAGGGCTTCTGCTGAGGGAAGGCTGTGCTACGTCACAAGTGCATGCTGTCCCTCAAGGGAAGTTCTGGGCTGCTGGGCCGTGTAGGTGCAGTCCAAGCTTGCTGAAAGGATGGCTGTATTTGGTGTGTTAATTTCCCCCTTTTTGCACGACTCCATCCTCCCAGCTCCAGGACAGTTAGCTGTGGGTTCACAAAAGGCTACTGTCCATGCTCAATATTATGGTGTGTGTGTGTGATGCTGGAAACACTTCCTGACACACTGGGTTGTTTTTTTTTTTTGTTTTTTTTTGGCGCGGCTCTGGACTGTGGCGCCTGCGCTGGGCAGAGTGTTCCCAGCCTACCAGGAAGATGGCTGCAAGGTGCATGGTTATTTTCCCCTTTTGACTCACCTCTGCTTTCCTCACTCCAAGACAGTTAGCAGCGGGTGTGTGAAAGGCTACCTTCCACACTAGATATTGAGGCGTTGGCACAGCTCATTCCTTCTGCGCTTCACTGTGTGGTTCTCACTGCCGTATCTGCGGCCGCTTTTGGATTTTTTAAAAAAGAACTGGTCCACTTCCAAATGCCAACCCATGGTTTCCCCACACCGTAGTGTGGCTTTTAGATATTCAGCAGGCTTACTCACTCATTTCAGAATGCAGACTCTCAGTTTCACCAAATGCATGGTCCCTGTGGATTTAGCAGACCTTGTCCAGCTGGTGCATCACTGGAACTGGTGTTCTGTGTCACTTTCTGGCTTTTATCTAGTATTTTCCATGGAGGTGTTTTTTTGCCCTGTCTCTCCTAGCTGCCACTTTAGGTTCTCCCTGAGCTTAGTTTTAAAAGGAATATGTGTTAGCCAACTAAAGAGGGTGGTGGTGACAGAGACATTCTTCACAGAGGGAAGAGCACCAGCAAAGGCAGAGAGAGAAGATGTGGAATGGTGCAAGTTTGACACCACAAACTGTTTGAATTTCCAGAGCATGAATTGCAAAGCAGAGGGTGGTAAGCAATTAGATTAGAGAAGAGGAGGCTGGATCATGGATGGCCTTGTGTTCTAGTTTGCTAATGTTGCGGAATGCAAAACACCAGAGATGGATTGGCTTGTATAAAAAGGGGGTTTATTTGGCTACACAGTTACAGACTTCAGGCCATAAAGTGTCCAAGGTAACACATCAGTAATCGGGTACCTTCACTGGAGGATGGCCAATGGCGTCCAGAAAACCTCTGTTAGCTGGGAAAGCACGTGGCTGGCATCTGCTCCAAAGTTCTGGTTTCAAAATGGCTTTCTCCCAGGACATTCCTCTCTAGCAAGCTTGCTCCTCTTCAAATCGTCACTCACAGCTTCACCAAGTTCCTTCTGTTTGAGTCAGCTCATTTATATGGCTCCACTGATCAAGGCCGACCCTGAATGGGTGGGGCCATACCTCCATGGGAATATCTCATCAGAGTTATCACCCACAGCTGGGTGGGGCACATTCCAAGCAAATCTAATAGCACCAAAACATCTGCCCCACAAGACTACATCAAAGATAATGGCGTTTGGGGGACACAATACATTCAGACTGGCACATTCCACCCCCTGGACCCCAAAATGACATTATCTTTCCAAATACAAAATACATTCATTCCATCACAATATCTTGATTCATTCCATCACAAAAACTTCAATCATTTCAGTAACAAAAGTTAAGTACAAGATCCTATCAAAGTCAATTACAGGCATGGTGGGTCCTAAGGCATAATTCTCCTTTAGCTTTGGATCTGTGGACTTAGAAAAAGTTATATGCTTCCAATATACAAAGGAGGGACATTCATAGGATAAACATTCCCATTGCCATAAGGAGAAAGAGTAAGGAAAACAGGGTTAACAGGACCAAAACAGTCCCTAAAACCCGCAGGACAAACTCCATTAGATTTCAAAGTCCAGGACTCATTAACAGAATGACGTTGCATCCTTGGGACTTGAAAGAGTGGGAGTCTAACCCTTCCTACGGGCCTTTGTGGCAGCCCTTTCCTCTCCAAACACTTGAGTGAGTGCTCCAACATATCCACACATTGGGGAGACCACCTTATCGGCCCCACCCTCCTCAAACATCGGGGCAGCTCCCGGATTCCCTTCCATCTCTGGGGCACACGCTCAACCCCTTCAGAACAGTGTGGTGGCAGCCAGGCTCTCCCCAATTCCCTGGGAATGTGCTCCACCCTCTTTGGGGCTTGGGGTGGCAAGACATTTCCAGAGCATTGAGGCTGAAGGCCCACCCTCGACCTCCAGGGCAAACTCACCCTTTCCATGCATGTGAGCCACTCCGCTCTCCCAGTCCAAGACCTCTTGACTCAAGACCTCAACCTCCATGGCTCTGTCTTTGAAGAAATTTTTCCTTCAGTTTGTTCCTTGTCTGTCTTCTCCAGTCCAGACTGGCAATGGCTCTGTCTGTAAAGATCTCGGAAAAATTCTGTTGGCTTCACATGAAGCATGCAGGGGTCAAAGCCATCAGACAATAGGACTTTCCACAAATCCTTTCTGGATAATTCCATCTCCAATCTTGGCTTGTACTGAAATGGCAGCTTCGTTCCATGTTTGATTACATCCTCACATTGGGCTGTAGCTTCTGGGATTCCACCCCCTGTAATTTTCCAAGCCATCAGCTTCTGGTTTCTTTGAACCCAAGAGTTCAGTTCTAAGTTTATCTCTCTCTGCCTGCATTTTACTATAAGCTGCAAGAAGAAGCCAAGTTACATCCTCCACATGTAGTCTGGAGATCTTCTCAGCTAAGTATTCCAGGTTGTCACTTTCAAATTCTTCCTTCCTTCTGACACCAGGACTCAATTTTGCGAAATTCTCTGCCACTTTAAAACAAGGATCGCCTTTCTTCCAGTTTTCAACACCTTCATCATTTCTGCTCAGGTCCTCATCAGAAGTATCTTTTGAGTCCCTATTTCCATAAACAGTCTCTTTAAAGCATTTTTGGCCTTTTCTATCAAGCTCCTCACAATTCTTCCAGAATCTTCCCCTTATCGATTTGAAAAGCCTTTCCAACATGTTTGGTATTTGCAGACTCAGCAGCAAAAGCACCCCACTTTTCTGGTATCAAAATCTGTTCTAGTTTGCTAATGCTGTGGAATGCAAAACACCAGAGATGGATTGGCTTTTATAAAAAAGGGGGTTTATTTGGCTACACAGTTACAGTCTTAAGGCCATAAAGTGTCCAAGGTAACACATCAGTAATCGGGTACCTTCACTGGAGGATGGCCAATGGTGTCCAGAAAACTTCTGTTAGCTGGGAAGGCACATGGCTGGTGTCTGCTCCAAAGTTCTGGTTTCAAAATGGCTTTCTCCCAGGACATTCCTCTCTAGCAAGCTTGCTCCTCTTCAAAATGTCACTCCCAGCTGCACTGAGTTCCTTCTGTTTGAGTCAGCTCATTTATATGGCTCCACTGATCAAGGCTGACCTTGAATGGGTGGGGCCATGCCTCCATGGGAATATCTCATCAGAGTCATCACCCACAGCTGGGTGGGGCACATTCCAAGCAAATTTAATCAGCACCAAAACGTCTGCCCCACAAGACTACATCAAAGATAATGGCGTTTGGGGGACACAATACATTCAAACTGGCATACCTTGTATGCCATGTTATCGTACAAGTGAAGGGGGAATCACTGAAAGGCTTTAAGCAGTGGAATTACATGGTTAGATGTGCATTAAAAAGCCATTATGTTATACAATGGAATATTATTAAGCCTTAAAAAGGAATGAGGTTCCTATACATGCAACAATATGGATGAACCTTGAAGACATCATGTTGAGTGATATAAGCCAGGCACAAAAGAAGAAATATTGTATGACCTCGTTGATGTGAAATAATTAGAATAAGCAAATTAATAGAGTCAGAAACAAGAATACAGGTGACCAGGGGCTAGGATAGGGCTGGGGAATGCTTAATTGATACAAAATTTCTATTTGGGGTGATGGGAAGGTTTTGGAAATGGATGATGGTGATGGTGGCACAAAATTGTTATTGTAATTAAGAGCATTGAGTTATATATTTGCATGTGGTTGAAAAGGGAAATTTTGGGTTGCATATGTTACTGGGATAAAAAATTAAAAAAAAAAAACAGCCATAGGGCTGCACTATACAAACAGTGAACCGTAATGTAAACTATGGACTATAGTTAACACTGCTATTATAATAATATTCTTTTATCAATTATAAAAGAGGTACCATTGTAATGCAAAGTGATAATAGTAGGGGAAAGTGTGTGTATGAGGGGGGATATTAGGGAACTGTATTTTCTGCATGATGTTTCTGTAAACCCACAACTTTTCTAAAAATTATATTTAAAAAGTAAAAAAAAGATACAATTATTGAAAACGTGTAAAAAAAGTTACTATATTAGCTGTGTTGAGGATAGGTTTGTGGAAAAAATAAAGGAAATAGGGTTGGCATGGAGCCTAAGAGCACATCTTATCACTGGGGAGTAGTATACTATAGGCATTGGGAAGCATCTGGAAGGGAATGGGAGAAGCTGAAAACAAAATAGGTCATGACCTAATTGTAAAGGATTTTGATTGCCAAGCTTGAAATTTATTTTGTAGATACCAAGGAATTTGAAATAGATGTGTCATGATCAGATTTGTGTTTTAGGATGATGACTCTGTTACCAGTTTCCAACAAGATGAACTATAGCTTTAGGGAGAGGAGCCTGGATCATGATATTATCCATGAGAATGATTTCCTAGGGGTGTTTGGTAATTAAGAAGAAGCATGGAGAGTCCTTTGGGCCTTCTCAGTCTATCCTGTATGTTTTGAATAACGGTGTGATCAATTGTATTGTAATTATGTGTTTAAAATTCTCTTTCCTTGCTATACCTTAATCTTGGAAGTATGATTGTTTCACTACTGCATGTTCACCCCCTTGCACAGAGCATGGCACATAAACAATTCTTAGTAAAGCTTGTTGAATCAATGCATCCTTGATCTGGGTGTATGTTTCACAAGTGTGAGTGTGTAGAACTGTATTTGAGGGGATATTTTGCCAGATACTTGTGGGGATTTCTGGTGGCAGATGAGCATCAATTCTGTGTGGGCTTCTCTCAGTAGACATATGGAAGGGCATTTGGGAAGAGTATTCATCTTCCTATTTGATTTCCATCTTTACAAAGAATGCCCTGGGTGGACCTGGACCTCCGACATGCATTGCTCTACTTAATGTTTTCTAATCTCCCTATTGGGTTATTGTCTGTGTAATTGCATGTGATGCTAGCTGTGTACATATTTTTAGGCTTAAGTATCTCTTGGGATAGGGCAGCTTCTGGGGCTTCCTGTTATCCTGGCTCATGTGATAAGGCATCTGCTTAACAGCCTAGCTTATATAGGACGTGAAACTCAAATACCTCTACATATACTGCCCTCCTTATTTGCCAAAAATGGAGTTTTCAGATTTGCCTAGTTACTTTAATGGTTACATTTAGCTTGGCAATAAAAGTCCTTAGCCTCAAATGGACTTGAGGACTTTGAAGTAGTATTTCTATACTGTGAAGATAGTAATTCATATTTCCTCTGTGTACTTAACTTCAAGCAAAGCCAGATTTCTTAAGAAGTAGGTACACCTTTTGGGGGAACATGATTAAATAGCTCTCTCCATAGAATTGGAAATTGTTTTTTTTTTTTTTTAATTTAATTTTTTTGTTTCTATTTTCATTTTTAAAATTTATTTGTATTTTTTTGGAAGTTGGTTTTAATAATTTAGGAGCAGGTTGGGGTAGAGTAGGCAAAGATGAAGATAGAAGTAAATAGAATTTTCAGTTGTTGGAGTGCTGTGGTTGCAGCCATGGACTAAGTAAAAGTCTTCCTTTTTCTTGAGGCGATCTGTTTGTAGTGTTATTAGGGTGGAAAACTGGGGGAATTCCAGTAATTGGTCAGGAGGTTTTCTATTCCAAGATAATTGATACTTTGTCCAGCATTCTGAAGATGTCTCAGCCAAACAAGACTTGTCCTTTGCACTTCTAAGCTATCTAAAATAAACTTCTCTGGGTTAGCTCTGGGATGATACTGTGACAACTGAGACACAGGGAGTTCTTCAATACTCGTGAAATTCTGGCCAGGGTATTATGGAAATTCCCCAAATTCCCATTGATTAATCTTTGGAAAATAATCAGTGTGTGTGACACAGAGAAGAGGGCATTAACAGGTACTCTACTTCTCCAAAATACATCTGGAATTTTCCTTTGTATTTAACATTTACCCAAATCCAGGTGAGTAGGTGCCTAGGAGGTTGAACTTTGGTTAGACCCAGGTTCCTTGGACTTGGTGTCAGGTCAGGGAATAAAGGATGTTTATGGTGATAACCTAAAGTTACTACACTGAGGCCACAAGGTGCTGGCAAACCAAGAGCACTATATCTTTCTTCTTTGCAAAGAGTACCAGGACATTAGGACAACTGGTTAATCATTTGGCAAAAAAAAAAAAAAAAAAAAAAAAAAAAGCCTTACCTCACACCTTGCACCAAAATAAAATTTCAGACATATCAAATATTTAAATGAAAACATTAAAACATAAAAGTACAAATAACATGTAGATATTCATATAACTGGCATGTAGAAGGCCCTTTTAAATATTCATATAGCCAGCATGTGGAAGGCCCATCTAAGCATGAAGCCAAAACCAGAAAACATAAAAAGATAGATTTGACTCCATGTAAATTTAAAAAAATTCTGAAAAGCAAAAAATACAACAAATAAAAGATAAATGGAAAACTGGGTTAATATTCTTATTATATTGAGAGCTCTCATAAATCAATAAGAAAAATGTAAAAAGACCAGAAGAATAATGAGCAAAGAACACGAACAGGAAATTCACAGCAGGACAAATAAACCTATCAAAAATGTCAACTTCAGTAGTACTCAAAGAAATGTAAACCAAAACATTGAGATACCAAGATTTTGTACAACAGGTTGGACAAGTTTAGTGCACACTGTTGAATGAGTATAGAAAAGGATATCTCATATACTATGGTACTGGGAGTTTAAATTGGTATTATATTTTGAAGTGTAACTTGATAATATGTATTAAGTCTTTAAAATCTATGTGACATGGATAATTTTTTTTTGAATACCTCTGTTTTGGTTTGCTAAAGCTGATGAAATGAGATATACCAGAATTGGACTGGCTTTTAACAATGGGGATTTATTAACTTACAAGTATACAGTTCTAAGGCCATGAAAATGTCCAAATTAAGACATCAAAAGGAAGATACCTTTTCTGAAGACTGATTACTTGCAAGCATGGGCTCCTCTGTCAGAAAATAAGGCACATGATGATGTCTGTTTTTCCTTCTTTCCCGGGTTCCATTGCTTCAGCTTCTGGCTTCAGGGGCTTCCTCTCTCAGCTTCTGTGGGTGTGTCCTTGTCTCTCAGCTTCTCTGAGGCTTTTTCTGTGAGCTTCTCTTAACTTAATCTCTTAGCTTCTGAATGTGTTTTATCCTCTTATAAAAGACTCCAGTAAGTGAATTAAGACCTACCTTAATGAGGTGGTTCACATCTCAATTGAAATAACCTAATCAAAAGGTCCCACCTACCATAGGTCTGCCCCCACAGGAATGGAGTAAAAGAACATGGCCTTTTCTGGGGTACATAACAACTTCAAACTACCACAGCCTTCCAGTATGTTTCCCTTTTTGGTAACCTGGTAACTTTCTATCATTATCTGTCAGGGAATAGAGAGGGTGAATGCCACCTTGAGAAGGAGGGGACATTTTGTTTTATCCAGACAAGAGTTGAAGTAAAAGGTAGACATTTTTGGTTTGTAGAGGTAGCTGCCTAGGAAGAAGAAGGGGTGGTCCCAAATAAGTCTGTGAGAATCTTAGAATAGCAGAATCAGTTTCTTGCATTCCCAGGTAAAGGCTAAGAAAATATTGTGTCCCTCTAGAAAAGTACTTTATTCAATACGATGCCACCCATATAAGTTAAAAATAACATGGGGGCATAGTGAGTTGGAAGAGGGCAAAAATTATCCCCTAGTTTCTGATGGCACTGATGGTGGCATAGCTGGGACATCTAGGTTTCCCATGGGCCTGGAGAAGGTTCTGGAAAGTTTCAGGGGCATGGACCAGTTTACTCCCATAACACTAGTGGGACGAGAGGATACCAAGCAGAGGCTGTTGGTGGATTGTCCTCTAGAGATGAGTCCTAGTGACAGTAGGAATGCATGTATAGAAACTCCTATACAAATAAACCATGATGGATGAGGTGCCACATGATAGAGCCAAGAAGGTATATATGACCAATTTAAAGACCAGACTGGGTAAAGACACCAGCACCAGTCCCTTACAGGCTTCAGAAAGCGTCTAGAGACAATATGGAATGAAAGATCAGCAGGGACCCAAAGGACAGCCAGCAGCTAGGGTCCCACTCTCATTTGGCATGAGGACATCTTGGGAAGGAGGAGGAATAGAAACCTTAAAAGACTGAGCATTTACCCAAAGGAGATTATTTGAAATATAAAAATACTGTTTTGTATACTTGAAGATTCTAAGATATCTTTAATTGGCAAGTTTAAATCTGCATGCCCCCTCTAATCATCCAGAGGGATAGAAGTTTGTGAGAAAGTTTAGATAGATAGAAATAGAGAACTTACACATATTTGCACAATAGTAATTGTAAAATGCAAATTTCACGTGCATATCCTTTAATCCAGCCATTATATATGTAACAATTTATTCTAAGTTCAAAGACACACACTTTTATACACACAAATGTTCATCATAGCATTGTTTTAAAAATCAAAAAACTTCAAACAGTTTAAATTTATCAGCTGAGGAATGGTTACATTATAATAAATCTGTACAATGAAATATTCTTTAGTGGCTAAATAGAATAAGATCTGTATATATCGACACTGGAAAGACATCTATGATATTGTCAGGAGATAAAATCAGGATTAAAAATATAAAGTGTATGATAATCCCATTTATGTAAAACTATGTATTGATCTATATATATTCACAGGGAAATATATCTATATTCATCTGTATCCATATTCTCTAGGAAAGTGGAAAAAGATTGTACAACTCTATATAGAGTGTGATCCCATTTTTATTTAAATATGTATATATAATATATAATTTATGTATGTCTGTATTTATTTATGTATGTCTACATAGAAGAAAGTCTCAAAGTATGTGTAATGAACTGTTAGTAGTGATTTATATTTGGATGGTGGGATTGAGTACAGTGATCACTTTCTTATTTGTTCATTTCTGTATTGTTTTAGGCTTTTCCCCAATGACCTAATAGTAGTTTTATAATTATAAAAAGTAGTAAATGTATATCCTTGTGAAAATAAAAATAATGTATATATTTAGTGGCATGGAAAGATATCTGCAAAATGTTAGTATATGAAAAGAGAAGGTTACCAAAAAATGTGTGGTATAATATTCATTTACACAAAAATGGGTATATGTACATATAAACAAGGTGTCTGCTAAAATATTAAGATTGATTATCTCTGGATCTTGGGATTAGCAGTCATTTATACATATATGTATTTGATGAGCCATATTTTCTATTTTCCCTCTAATAAATATATATTGTGAAATAAAGGAGTGGGGGGAGCACAAAGTACCATGGAGTTCTAGAGAAAACTGGAGCTAGAGAATCTGGTTGGCAATTTTGAGGCAATTGTCAAAGTGTCTTAAGTGCCAAAGGGCAGGGCTGCAGAGAAAATGTGGTGGTCACGTAGGATTGGCTACATTATTTGCAGGGCACAGTGCAAAATGAAAAGGCAGTGCCCCTTGTTCAAAAGCAAGAAAAATTGCCATTAAAGGTATTAAAATATAAAGCTTTCCCCTTTATTCCTCATGTCTTCTCTGATCATGTGCATGCTTCATTGTCCCATTGAACTTCACCTACAAAAGTTACAAAAGTTCAAAAATAAAATTGAGAATGTCAAGATGGCAATAGCAGAGCATTAAACCAAGCAGAGGTCCCTTCTGAGTGTGGGGCCTTGTGTAACTGCAGAGGTTACACTCCCGTGAAGTTGGATCTGTGGTCACGTTAGGGTTACGCCTGGTTATGGATGCTTTGGCCAGAGATATTCATGAAACCATTACACTGTTTATTCCTACCAACTGCAGAACAATTTGGAGTAAGTAACATGCTTAGTTGGGGGTTCAGATTGGGCCTCTCCTGTTCAGGCTCTAGGGGGCAAAGCTGATAGTTTACCTAAGTGTGAATCTTGAATCTGTTTCTACTTAACCTGACTTCTGCTAAGGACTAGTGTTTGTTAGGGGTACAGTATTGACCTAATTGTCCCTTTATTTGTTGTCTATATGGTTTCCTAAGATTGTCTGTGGTCATGCTTTGGATAAAAAAAGGGACCTTTCCAACCAATGTTTAGTAAGAGCTTTAGCCAACTGTATCAATTTATTCCTCCTCACTTTGGAGGTGGTTCCTAAGCTTTGAATTCAGTCTCATACAAATGTCTTTTCTGAAAGCCTTGCTACCTACTAACACAGTTTTCTTTCCCTTAGTTCTAGAACATTTCATGCCAGCTCCTAACAAACAGGACTGGGAACCCCAAGTCCCAGCAACTAGTGAAAACTTCCCTGTTCTGGAGTTCTGACTCAAGTAAGGTGAATGCAGGGCTGAGTAGGGGTGGGAGGCAGAAATGACAGAAACTCCTGGGTTGAGGACTTGCGGGTAGGGATTCTGGGGAAAGAAGCGGAATGGGGGAACCAGAAAGGTCAAGAATCAGAACCAAGTTTGTGGAAAGGGAAAGGTGAAAGAAACTGTGTGTATGAAGAGCAAGGACTCTCAGATATAGAGAAACCTGGCCAATTTTTGTCTTGGGAATACATTAAAAATAAATGCCAAACAAGTGTTTAAAAATTGTGATATATTTTAAATGTATACATTTAACAAATTAATTTTTAATACAAACAATATAATACAATATAATTGTTCAGAATAATTACTGGTTTATACAAAATAAGAATTTTTAGTATACTGTAGGCAGTTTCTGGAAATGGGACACAAGGTTAAATTTATAAGAAGAATGTCTTTTTATAGTCTTACATAATGATTTTTTTGCCTAAAAGTCTGTTTTATCTGCTCTCAGTACTTGGCTGAAATATATTTTTCCATTCTTGTTTTCCCCAACTTTTTGTTTCCATCTATTTTAGGTATTACTCATAAATAGCATATAGGTGGATGTTTCTCTTTTTTTTTTGCATTGTGTTTTATTGAAGTGTGACATGCATAGAATAAAATGTGAAGATATGTGTACAATTAAAAAAGTTTTAAAAAGTAAACACACTCATATAACCATTAGTCAAATCAAGGTATAGAATATTACAAAACATAGAGGCATCTCATATGCCCCTCCCAGTCATTAACCTTCAATGAAAATAACATTATTCTGACTTCTCTTGCCTCCTTTTGAACTTTATATAAATGGAACCATTTGAATATGCTCTTTTGTATCTGGCTTCTGTTGCTCAGCATTATGTTGTCACATTCATCCATGTTGTGGTAGCAGTACTTATTTTTCATTAATATATGGTATTCCATATCACAATGTGTTATTCAGCATACTGATAATGAATACAGTGGCTGTTTCCAGTTTGGGGTTATTAAAATTCATGCTTCTATAAACATTTGTATATAAATATTTTTAATTAAATGTTTCATTTTGAGATAAATGTAGATTCACATTCAATTTTAAGAAATACAGAGATCCCATGTATCCTTTACCAGTTTCCCCCAGCAGTGACATCTTTGTTAAACTATAGTACAATATCAGAGCCAGAATATGACATCGATACAATCAAGATACCAAACATTTTCATCATCACAGGAATCCATCATGTTGCTATTTTGTTTTATTTTTGATGCAATTTTATTGAGATATATTCACATACCGTACAGTCATCCAAAGTGTTATGATTTTTTGTTGACAGTATTTTATAGCATTCATCACCACAGTCAATTTTTGAACATTTTCATTACTCCAAAAAATAAAAATAAAAATAAAAATAAAAGTAAAAAAGAACACCCAAAACATCCCATACTCCTCCTTCCACTATCAATTTATTTTTGTCCCCATTTTTTTACTTATTTGTCCATACACTGGATAAAAGGATGGTGAGCCACAAGGTTTTCACAATCTTACGGTTACACCATACAAGCAATATAGTCATATACTCATCTTCAAGAATCAAGGCTACTGGATTGCAATTCAACAGTTTCAGGTATTTCATTCTAGCTATTCTAATAAACTAAAAACTAAAAAGGGATATCTATATCATGCATGAGAATAACCTCCAGAATGACCTCTCAACTACATTTGAAATCTCTCAGCCACTAAACTTTATTTTGTTTCAATTCTCTTCCCCCTTTTGATCAAGAAGACTTTTTCAATCCTACGATGCCAGGTCCAGGCTCATCCCCTGGAGTCATGTCCCACATTGCCAGGGAGATTTACACCCCTGGGAGTCATGTCCCATGTAGTGCGGAGGCAGTGAGTTCACCTGCTGAGTGGGCTTAAGAGAGAGAGGCCACATCTGAGCAACAAAAGAGGCCCTCTGGGGGTGACTCCTAGGCACAGTTATGAGTAGGATTAGCCTCTCCTTTGCAGTATCAAGCTCTGTAAGGGTAAGCCCCAAGATCAAGGATTCGGCTTACTAAGCTGGTGATCCCCAATGCTTGTGAGAATATCAGGAATTCTCCAGCTGGGGAAGTTTGATATTTCCACATTTTCCCACAGTCCCTCAAAGGGGCTTTGCAAATACCTTTTATTCTCTTCCCAAATTACTCTGGGTTGTATCGTGGCTTCATGCTAACCTGTACAAACAAGGTCTCATTTCCTAGTGATGGTTCTATGTAATTATGGCATTTTAGTAAACTGACCATACAAGTTAAAAAAAAACACTGGGTGTCTTTTTTTGGTTGTTTTGTTTTGTTTTGTTTTTTTCCGTCCCCCATTTTTCCAAGCGTCCATCCATAAACCAGACAAAGGGGAGTGTGGTCCATATAGCTTTTCCAATCACATTGTCACCCCTCATAAGTTACATTTTTATACAATTGTCTTCAAGATTCATGGGTTCTGGGTTGTAGTTTGATAATTTCAGGTATGGTAAACTGACCATACAAGTTAAAAAGTTAAAGTGTGCCACAGAAAATAGAGCTTTTGCACTATATAACCATCTCTTCCTTTGGTCCACACAGAAGTCAAAGTTTTAAAGCATGGTTAGTATTGTCCTGTACCCTTTAGTCAGATCTACCCCAATCTCAACCAAGTCCATTTCATTTATATCTTCAGTTGAAGTCTGATCTCCTTTTCAGCCTCTTTAACAGTTGATTCATGGGGCAATGCTGGCATTCACAACTGCTGATCTCTGGCTCTGAGTCCCAGGTGCCACACAGACACGCAAAGCTCCAGGGACCGACCATGTCACACAAAGCTTCAGGGACCGACCATATCACACACTAAATTTTGATTCTGATTCAAAATTTAGAAATAACTGTTACAACTCATGAACAAATATGACTGCTGTAAGACCTTACAACCTAGGAACCTTTATATAAGCCTTCCCTTTATAGCATATGTTTCCAGATTCAATTCTCAGAGTTTACACATTGTTAATAGACTATATTAGTGAAGCATTATAATGTTTGTCTTTTTTAAATTTAATTTTATTGAGATTGTTCACATTGCATACAATCATCCAAAGATCCAGTGTGAACAATCAATTGCCCATGGTACCATCATAAAGCTGTGCATTCATCACAATTATTTTTTTTTTCAATTTTTAGAACATTTCATTACTCCAGAAAAGAAATAAAGACAAAAAAAGAAAATTCAAATCCTCCTATACCCCTAACCACCCCCCTCCATTATTGACTCATAGTATTGGTATAGTACATTTGCTGCTGTTGATGAAAGAATGTTAAAATATTACTAACTATAGTACATGGTTTGCAATAGGTATATTTTTTCCCTGTATACCCCTCTATTTTTTAATTCGTTTTATTGAGATATATTCACATACCACACAGTAATACAAAACAAAGCATACATTAAATTGTTTACAGTACCATTATATAGTTGGACATTCATCACCAAAATTAATTTTTGACATTTTCATTGCCACACACACAAAAATAATAAGAATAAAAATTAAAGTGAAAAAGAACAATTAAAGTAAAAAAGAACACTAGGTGCCTTTTTTTTTTCTTCCCCCATTTTTCTACTCATCCATCCACAAACTAGACAAGGGGAGTGTGGTCCATATGGCTTTCCCAATCCCATTGTCACCCCTCATAAGCTACATTTTAATACAATCGTCTTCAAGATCCATGGGTTCTGAGTTGTAGTTTGATAGTTTCAGGTATTTACTGCTAGCTATTCCAATTCATTAGAACCTAAAAAGGGTTGTCTATATTGTGTGTAAGATTGCCCACCAGAGTGACCTGTTTGCTCCTTTTGCCACTGAAGCTTATTTCATTTCCTTTCACATCCCCCTTTTGGTCAAGAAGGTGTTCTCCATCTCACGATGCCAGATCCAGATTCTTCCCTGGGAGTCCTATTCCACATTGCCAGGGAGATTCACTCCCCTGGGTGTCAGATCCCATGTCGGGGGGAGGGCAGTGATTTCACCTGCCATGTTTTTGCCCCGTTTTAAAATGGATTGTTTGGTTTTCTACTCTTGAGTTTTGAGAGTTCTTTATAAATTATAGATACTATTGTCAGATATGTGATTTGAAAATATTTTCTCCTTGTGCTTTCATGGTTTTAACTGAGTCTTTCACAGGACAGAAGTTTTAATTCAATGAAGCCCAGTGTATTAAATTTTGAATTTGTGGATCGTGCTTTTGGTGTCAAGTCTAAAAACTCTTTGCCTACTTCTAGATCTCAAAGGTTTTCTCCTATTTTTTTTCTTAAAGTTTAATAGTTTTACATTTTACAACTTAAATCTGTGATCTATTTTGAGTTAATATTTGTATAATGTTGGAGACTTAGATTGAAGTTCATTTTTGTGCCTATGGGTGACCAATTGCTCCACCTCCATTTATTGATGAGGCTGTCTTTTATCCATTGAATTGTTTTAGTACCTTTGTGAAAAAACAGATAGGCATATTTATGTCAATCTATTTCTGGAAACCCTATTTCATTCCATTGATCTATGTGCCTATCCCTCTGCCAAAACCATACTGTCTTGATTACTATAACTATATAAGCCTTAAAATCAGGTAGATGGATTACTCCCAGTTTATTCCTTTTCAAACTTGTTTTAGGTATTTTAGTTCCTTTGTCTTTCTATATAAATTTTAGAGTTATCTTATCTATATTTATAGACAAGATTTTGATAGCAATTACATTAAACCTATGTATCAGTTTGGGGAGAATTATGATCTTTACTATGTTGAGTCTTCTAATCCATGAATACAGTATATCTTCCTGTTTATTTAGATCTTCTTTGATTTCCTTATTTTGTAATTTTTAGCGTACAAGTCCTATACAGGTTCTGTTAGATTCGTACCCAAGTATTAAATTTTTTAGTGAATTTAAATGGTACTATATTGTCAGCTTTTGTGTGGGCATGTTCATTGCTGGTGTATAGAAGTATAGTTGATTTTTGTATGAGTACCTTGTACCTGCAACCTTGCTGAACTCATTTATTAGTTCTAAGAAATTTTTTTAAATAGATTCTTTGGGATTTTCTACACAGACAATCATGTTATCTTCAAATAGGAACAGTTTTATTTCTTCTTTTTTGATTTGTATGCCTTTTATTTTCTTTTCTTGTCTTATTGCACTGGCTAAGAATTTTCAGCACTGTATTGAGTAAGAGTGGTATAAACAGATATCCTTGCCTTATTTATAATCTCAGGAAGAAAGTATCTAGTTTGTCACCATTAGGTATGATGCTAGCTGTAGGGTTTTTTGTAGATATTCTTTATCAAGATGAGAAAGTTCCCTCTATTCTTATTTTTCTTATATATTTTTTCTTATGCATGGTTGTTAGATATTGTCAGATGCTTTTCCTGCAGCAATTGATATGATCATGTGAATTTTCTTTAGCCTGTTAATATGACAGAATATATTGCTTTATTTTTGAATATTGAACCAGTCTTGAGTCCCTGGAATAAACCTCATTTGCTTGTAGTGTATAATACTTTTTATATATTACTGAATTCTGATTGCTAACATTTAAGGATTTTTGTGCTAAAGACATAAGGGTTATTGACCTATAGTATTCTCTTTTTGTACTGTCTTTGGTTTTGGTAACAAGCTAATACTAACTTCATAAAATAAATTGAGAATTGTTCCCTTCTATTTTCTTGAACAGATTGTATAAAATTGGTGTTAATTCTTTTATTTAAAGCAGTTTTATTCACACACCATACAGTCCATCCAAAATGTACAATCAGTGGCCCTAAGTATAATCACAAAGTTGTGTATTCATCACCAAAATCAATTTTAGAATGCTATCATTGCTCCAAAAAGAAAAATCCCATACCTATTAACCCCTCCCCCCATTGACACTTAGGATTGGTGTGGTGCCTTTGTTACAACTGATGAAAGAAAATTAAAATATTACTGTTGCCTATAGTCCATAGTTTTCATTAGGTTTATTTTTCCCCATATACCACCATATTATTAACACCTTGTAATAGTGATGTACATATGTTCTAGTTCATGGAAGAACATTCTTTTATTTGTACTATTAACCACAGTCATCATCCACAACAGGGTTCACTGTGTTATACAGTCCCACTAGCTTTCCTTCTAGTGACAGACACAACCCTAAACTGCCTCTTTCAACCACAATCACATACACAATTCAGCATTGTTAATTAAACTCATGATAATGTGCTACCATTGCCTGTATCCATTTCCAAACATTTACAATCAACCTTGTTAAAAATTCTGCACAAACTAAGCATCAGCTCCCCTTTTTCTACCCTCATTCTATTTCCTGGTAACCTATATTCTAGATTTTAGCACTATGAGTTTATTATAATTAGCTCATATTAGTGAGATCATACAATATTTGTCCTTTTGTGTCTGACTTATTACACTCAACATGATATCCTCAAAGTTCATCCATGTTGCCTGCTTCAGGACATCATTCTTACTGCTGAATAATATTCCTTCAAATGTATATACCACATTTTGTTTATTCATCTTCAGTTGATGGACACTGGGGTTGCTTCCATCTTTTGGCAATTGTGAATAATGCTGATATGAACATTGGTGTGAAAATGTCTATTTGCATCCTTGCTTTCAGTTCTTCTGGATATATACCTAGTAGTGGGGTTTTCAGATCATAAGGGAGTTCTATACTTAGCTTCCTGTGGAATTGCCAACCTGCCTTCCAAAGTGGCTGCACAATTCTACATTCCCACCAGCAGTGAATAAGTGTTCCTATTTCTCCACATTTTCTCCAACACTTGTAGTTTTCTGTGTTTTTGATAATGGCCATTCCAGTAGGTGCGAAATGATATCTCATTGTGCTTTTTTTTTTTTGCATTTCCCTAGTATCTAGTGATGTCAATCATCTTTCATGTGCTTTTTAGCCATTTCTTCATCCTCTTTGGAGAAATGTCTATTCAAGTCTTTTGCCCATTTTTTTTTAAATTCAATTTTATTGAGATATATTCACATACCATACAATCATCCACGATGTGCAATCAATTGTTCACAGTACCATTATATAGTTGTGCATTCATTACCACAATTTTTGAACATTTTCATTACTATACACAAAAAAGGAGAGTAAAAGTTAAAGTAAAAAAGAACACCTGAAACATCCCTTACTCCCCATCCCTCCCTGTTATTCATTTACTTTTTGTCATCATTTTTCTATTCATCTGCCCATACACTGTGTAAAAGGAGTGGGAGCCACAAAGTTTTCACAATCACATGGTCACACAGTGTAAGCTATATAGTTATAAAATTGTCTTCAAAAATAAAGGCTACTGGGTTGCAGTTCGGCAGTTTCAGGTATTTCCTTCTAACTATTCCAATACACAAAAATCTTAAAAGGGATATCTATACAATGCATAAGAATAAACTCCTGAATGACCTCTACACTCTACTTGAGATCTCTCAGCCACTGAAACTTTATTTTGATTCATTTTGTCTTCCCCCTTTTGGTCCAAGAAAGCTTTCTCAATCCCACAATGCCACGGCTAAACTCATCCCCGTGAGTCATGTTGCACATTGCCAGGTAAATTTACATCCGTGGGAGTCATGTTCAATGTAGAGGGGGAGTTTTGCCCATTTTTAAACTGGGTTGTCTGAATTTTTATTGTTGAGTTGTAGGATTTCTTTATATATTCTGGAAATTAAACACTGTGCTGGTTTGGATATATTATGTTCCCCACAAAAAGCCATGATCTTTAATCCAATCTTGTGGGAAATTGGGATTAGGTTGTTTCCATGGAGATGTGACTCATCCAATTGTAGGTGAAACTTTTGATTAGATTATTTCCATGGAGGCATGGCCCCACCCATTCAGCATGGGTCTTGATTAGTTTACTGGAGTCCTTTAAAAATGCTGACACACGCCCAGATGCTTGCTAACACTGATGCTTACACATGCTTGGAGATGCAGACAGAAGGATATTTAGCTAAGAGGTGAAGCCCAGAGTTTGCTCCTGGGTAAAGAAAGAGAACACCCCCAGATGCTTAGAGAGAAATGTCCTGGGAGAAAGCCATTTTGAAACCAGAACCCCAGAGCAGATGCCAGCCACGTGCCTTCCTAGCTGATAGAGGTTTTCTGGATGCCATTGGCCATTCTCCAGTGAAGGTATGCTGTTGTGGTTGCCTTAGTTTGGACACTTTTATGTCCTTAGGACTGTAACTGTGTAACCAAATAATCCACCTTTATAAAAGCCAATCCATTTCTGATATTTTGCATGATGGCAGCAAGCGAGCCAGAACAAACCCTTATCAGGTATGTGGTTTCCAAATATGTTCTTCCATTGAATAGGATGCCTTTTCATCTTTTTGACAAAGACCTTTGAAGCAAAAAAGTGTTCAAATTTAAGGAGATCCCATTTGTCTATTTTTTTCTTTTGTTGCTTGTGCTTTGGGTGGAAGGTCTAAGAAATCACTGCCTACCACAAGATCTTGAAGATGCTTCCCTACATTTTCTTCTAGGAGTTCTTATGGTCCTGGCTCTTATATTTAGGTCTTTGATCCATTTTGAATTAACTTTTATTAGGTTTGGGACAGGGGTCCTCTTTTATTCCTTTGGATATGGATGTCCAGTTTTCCTAGCACTATTTGTTGAAGAGAATGTTCTGTCCAAATCGAGTGGCCTTGGCAGCCCTGTCAAAAATCAATTGCTCATAAATGAGTAGAGGAATGAGGACAAAAAGTAAATGAATAATGTGGAGGATGGGGTATGGGACATTTTGGGTGTTCTTTTTACTTTTATTTTTGTTCTTATTTTTATTTATTGGAGTAATGACAGTGTTCAAAGATTCATTGTGGTGATGAATGCACAACCTTATGATAACTGTGAACAATTGTTTTATACTTTGAATGATTGTATGAAATGTGAATATATTTCAATTAAAAATTAAAAAAATAAAGTAAATGAGGGGGAAGGGGTATGGGATGCTTTGAGTGTTCTCTTTTAATTTATTCTTATTTTCATTTTTTTTGAGTAATGAAAATATTCAAAAATTGATTATGGTGTTGAATGCATAGCTATATGATGAAACTGTAAACAATTGTACACTTTGGAGGTTTGTATGGTATGTGAATATATTTCAATAAAATTTCAATAAAATTACATTAAAAATTAATTGACCTTAGATGTGAGGCTCTCTTTCTGAACTCTCAATTCAGTTCCACTGATCAATATGTTTATCTTTATGACAGCACCATGCTGTTTTGACTACTGTAGCTTTCTAAAATGCTTTGATGTAAGGAAGTATGAGTCCTCCAACTCCGTTCTTCTTTTTCAAGATGGTTTTGGCTATTTGGGGATCCTTACACTTCCAAACAAATTTGATAATTGGCTTTTCCATTTCTGCAAAGTTGGCTGTTGGAATTTGATGTGGAATAGCATTGAATCTGTAATTTTGGTAGAATTGACATCTTAACAATATTGAGTCTTCCAATCCATGAACATGGAATGTTCTTCCACTTATTTAGGTCTTTGATTTCTTTTAGCAGTGCTTTTTAGTTTTCTGTGTAGAAGTCCTTTACATCCTTGGTTATGTGGGAGCAATTTACTAACAGTTTCTACTGCAGCTTCTCAGTCTCCCTGTTCTGTTCTTACCTGGAAGTAATACAGTGTCACCTGGTCTTTGGAACCCCACATCCATTGATTCAGTCAGTTTCTTCCTGTCCACGAGCTGCTTTTGTAGTAGGAGTGTGTCCTGTATCTCCCTACTACTCCATTTTCTTCATTTGGTAGAGTTCTCCAGTGAATCCATCTGGGCCTGGTGATACGTTTTATGTGTTTTAAAAATTACTAATTAAATTTCCTTAATGGTTATAGAGATTTAAAATTCTGGATTTCATATTGGATTTAAATTGTCAGATTTATCTATAGATTTTTTGTGGTATTCCTTTGTTTATATTTTGATGTCTGCAAGGTATGTAGTTGTAGCTCCTCTTAGCTGTCTGATATTGGTAATTTTCCTTTGGCATTCTTACTAGTGGTTTGTCAATTTTATTGATCTTTTCAAAGAACCATTTATTATTTTTAATACATTTTTTTATCATGAACTTTAACATATATACATAACAGTGATAACTTTCAAAGTACGATTTAACAGGTAACTAGAGAGCAAATTTCAAGGAATGTCATGGGTCATAGTTCTACAACTTCAGCTATTTCCATTATTGTAAAATATAAAATACATACAGAAATGTGTTAACTTTTGATGTACAGCTCAACAAGAAGTTATATAGGTAATTTCAAAAATTGTTATGGGTTAGAGTTCCACAGTTTCAGTTCTTTCCTTATTATGCAATATAGGGTATATAGAGAAAGTGAAGAATTTCAAAGCACAATTCAGTGAGTAGCTATAGAGCAAATTTCAAAGGATGTTATAGGTTATAGTTCTACCATGTCGTTTACCTCCTTCCTGCTATTCTGACACCTCAGTGTCTAAAACTAAATATATATTTATATAAAGTTTCAGTATTCATAGACCTTTGTTAAATCTTATCTTGTTTGTTGCTACCCCTTCCTCTCACTTAATCTCTTTCTCCATCTTCAGGGGTATCTAGGCAGTGAGCACCCTAACTTTTTCATATTGAAAGGGGGTGTTGACAGTATGGGAAAGGGGCTGCATTTGATAGTTGTTCTCAAGGAGGCTGTTACCTCTGGGTATTAAGTCTTGTCTGGCATAGGAACACTCTGGTGGATTTAAGTTTCTGAGAGATAAAACTTAGTGAGTGAATGTTTTATAGAATCTCAGGTAGGGACCTAGGTACTTGGGGACTACTTTTGATAAGGGCATGACATACTATGGCCATTTGGGATGTCTAGCTGGAACTTGCATAAGGGAAACCTCCAGGATAGCCTCTTGACTCTGTTTGGATCTCTCAGCCACCATGACCTCAGCTTGTTACCTTCCTTGTCCCCCTTTTGGTCATGCAGGTGTTTTCAGTCCCTCGCTGCCAGGGCCAGGCTCATTCCTGGGAGTCATGTCCCACATTGCCAGGGAGATTCATTCCCCTGGGAGTCATGACCCTTATGGGGGGGGGGCAGTTAATGAATTTATTTGCAGAGTTGGGCTTAGAGAGAAAGGCCACATCTGAACAACAAAAGAGATTCCCTGGACGTGCCTCCTAGGCATAATTATGGGAAGGCTTAGCCTCCCATTTACTGCCCTAAGTTTCACAAGAGCAAGTCACAAGTTGAGGGCTTGATTTATTAAGAAGTGGGTTCATAATTTCAATGAATATATATTATATCCTAAGATAAATGGTCAGTTTCTTACATTATCTTCACTTAGTTGTACAATCACCATCACTCTCAACTTTAAACAATTTTCAGAACATAATACATCCTAGAGCGCTTATCATCTTCTAATTATTCATCCCTAGTACTAGTGTAGTTTGCGAAGATATTCCTATTATATATAGCCTATAATATGTAATGGGTAGTTTTTCCATATACCACTCTGTTGTTAACCCTCTGCACCAGTGTCCTACATTGTAAATATATCATGCTAATACTTATTTAGGTTTGTGGTGCCACTCCATGGATTACATGCCTTTAAACAACCATTTACAAACCTGTTCGCCTTCAGTGCATCACTGATACTTATAATCCCATTAACGAGCCAAAGTCACACTTGACCATCCCCATACCATTAAGTTCACCCTCATTATCATATCTATACATATTAGATTATCATTCCCCCTTCACTAGCTTCTGTCTATCTCTAGATCCCCTATGTTCTACATTGTAAAACACTTATTTTACATTTTTTTACGGAGTTCACATTAGTGGTAACAGACAGTGTCTCTTCTTTTGTGTGTCTTATTTCACTCTGCATTATGTCTTCAGGGTTCATCTATGTTGTCATATTTTTCATGACCTCATTCCTTCTTATTGATGCATAGTATTCCATCATATGTATATACCATATTTTGTTTATCCACTCATAGGTTGAAGGACCTTTGGATTGTTTCCATCTGTTGACAATTGTGAACAATGCCACTATGAACATTGGTGTGCAAATATCTTTCAGATCTTCTTGTCACTGCTTTCAGATTTTCTGGGTATATACTGAGAAGTGAAATTGCTGGATCTTACAGTAACTTTATATCTAGTTTTATGAGGAATCACCAAACTGTCTTCCATAGTGGTTGTACCATTATACAGTCTCACCAGCTATGAATAAGAATTCCAATTTATCCACATCCTCTCCAGCATTTGTAGATTCCTGTTTGTTTAACGGCAGCCATTCTAATTGGTGTGAGTTGATATCTCATTCTGCTCTTGATTTGCATCTCCCTAATAGCTAGTAAAGACGAACATTTTTTTCATGTGTTCTTTAGCTATTTGTATTTATTCTTCAGAGAAATGTCTGTCATATCTTTTGCCCATTTTACAGTTGGACTGTTTGTACTATTGTCATTGAGTTGTAGGATTTCTTTATATATGCAAGATAGCAGTCTCTTATCAGATACATTGTTTCCAAATATTTTTTCCCATTGTGTTGGCTGCCTCTTCACCTTTTTGACAAATTCCTTTGAGTTGCAGAAGCTTTTGATTTTGAGGAGTTCCCATTTATTTAGTTTTTCTTTCCTTGTTTGTGCTTTGGTGTGAGGTCCAAGAACATCCTCCTAATACTAGGTCTTGAAGATGTTTCCTTATATTATCTTCTAGGAGTTTTATGGTACTGTCTCTTATATTGAGGTTTTTTATCTACTTTGAGTTAAGTTTTGTAGGATGTGAGTTAGGGGTTCTTTTTCCTTCTTTTGGACATGAATATCCAGTTTTCCCAGCCTCAGTTGTTGAAGAGAATATTCTGTCCCAGTTCACTGGATTTGGGGGCCTTATCAAAAATCAATCAACTGTAGACCTGGGCGTCTATTTCTGAATTCTGTTTTGATTCCTTTGATCTATATGTCTATCTCTGTGTCAATACCATGCTGTTTTGACTACTGTGGCTTTATAGTAGTCTCCACAGTCAAGATGTTTAAGTCTTCCCACTTTGTTTTCCATTTTAGAATGGTTTTAGAAATTTCAGGCCTCTTTCCTTTCCAAATGAAACTGATAACTACTTTTCCAAGTCTGCAAAGTAGGTTGTTGGAATTTTGATTGGAATTGCATTTAATCTGTAGATGAGTTTGGGTAGGATTGACATCCTAATGATGTTTAGCCTTCCTATCCATGAAACTTTTCATCTCTTTAGGTCCCCTTTTATTTCTTTTAGTAAAGTTATGTAATTTTCTTTGTAGTGGTCTTTTACCTCCTTGGTTAAGTTTATTCCTTGGTACTTAAATTTTTTAGTTGCTATTGTGAATGGAATCATTTTCTGGAGTGTCTCTTCAGTTAGGTCATTTCTAGTGTATAGGAACATTATTGACTCACGTGCATTAATCTTGTATCCCACCACTTTGCTGAATTTGTTTATTAGCTCAAGTAGCTGTGTGGTTGATTTCTCATGGTTTTCCAAATATAAGATCATATCAGCTGCAAATAATGACAGTTTTACTTATTTCCTTCCAATTTTGATTCCTTTTATTTTTTTGTCTTGCTGGATTGCTCTAGCATTTCTAGAACAATGTTGAATAATAGTGGTGACAGTGGGCATGCTTGTCTCATTCCCAATCTTAGGGAGAAGGCTATGCTGGCTGCTCGTTTTTCATATATGCCCTTTATCATAATGAGGAAGTTTCCTTCTATTCCTACCTTTTGAAGTGTTTTTGTCAAAAAATGATGCTCTATTTTGTTGAATGATTTTTCAGCATCTATTTAGATGATCATTTGGTTTTTCCCTTTTCATTTTCTAACATGTATTACATTGATTGATTTTCTTACATTGAACCACCTTGCCTGCCTGGGATGAACCCCACTTGGTCATGGTGTATCATTTTTTTTAATGTGTCTTTGGATTCAGTTTGCAAGTATTTTTTTTGAGAATTTTTGTGTCTATGTTCATTAGGGAGATTGGCATACAGTTTTCCTTTCTTGCAGCATCTTTACCTGGTTTTGGTATTAGAGTGATGTTAGCTTCATAAAATGAGTTAGGTAGTGTTCCATTTTCTTCAATTTTTTTGAAAGAGTTTGAGTGGGAATGGTGTCAGTTCTTTTTGGAAAGTTTGGTAAGATTCCCCTGTGAATCCTTCTAGCCCTGGGCTTTTATTTGTAGGAAGTTTTTTTTTAATACCTATTTTTTCCTTTTTTAAAATTATATATATATATATTTATTGAGATTGTTCACATACCATACAACTATCCAAAGATCCAAAGTGTACAATTAATTGCCCATGATACCATCATACAGCTATGCATCCATCACCACAATTAATTTTTTTCAACCTTTATAACATTTTCATTACTCCAGGAAAGAAATAAAGATGAAAAAAAAAGGAAACTCAAATCCTCCCATACCCTTAACCACTCCCCCTTCCATTATTGATTCATAGTTTTGGTATAGTACATTTGTTACTGTTGATGAAAGAATGTTAAAATACTACTAACTGTAGTATATAGTTTGCAATAGGTATATATTTTTTCCTATATGCCTCTCTATTAATTAACTTATTAATGTAGTGTCATACATTAGTTCTAGTTCGTGAGAGAGATTTCTAATATTTTTATAGTTAGTCATGGACATTGCCCACTACAAGATTCATTGTTCTATACATTCCCATCTTTTAACCTCCAACTTTCCTTCCGGTGACATGTGTGACTCTGAGCTTACCCTTTCTGCCACCTTCACACACCTTTCAGTACTGTTAGTTATTCTCACAACATGCTACCATCACCCCTGTCCATTTCCAAATGTTTAAGTTCACCCTAGTTGAACATTATGCTCATAATAAGCAACCAGTCCCCATTCTTTAGCCTCATTCCACATCCTGGTAACTTATATTTCATGTCTATGAGTTTGCATAATATAATTAGTTCATATCAGTGAGACCCTGCAATATTTGCCTTTATTTGTCTGTCTTATTTCACTCAATGTAGTGCCCTCAAGATTCCTTCGTCAGCCCCTTTCTTTTAAGAGATTTATGTTCACACACCATACATTCCATCCTAAGTAAACAATCATTGGTTCCCTATATAGTAACTTATTAATGTATTCACTGCTGTCACCTCTATCTATAGGACATCTCCATTTCTTCCACAAAGAAGGAGAAAGAGTCAAAGAAAACAGAGAGACAAAAGAAAAAAGAAAAGAGAGAGAGAAAAAAAAAGCAACAATAACAACAAAAAAAAAACACATGACAGCTAGAAAGCAACAAAAGGAAAGATAGCATTAACCTAAAGTAGAATAGAGTCAGACAACATCACCAATGCCAAGAGTCCAATATCCTTCCCTTACCCAGCCCCTCATATGCATTTAGCTTTGGTATATTGCCCTTGTTATAGTAAAGGAAGCATAATACAATGTTTCTATTAATTATGGTCTCTAGTTTGCATTGATTGTATTCCCCCCCCAATCCCACCCTATTTTTAACATCTTGCAATGTTGACATTCATTTGTTCTACCTCATGTAAAGACATATTTTTACCTTTTATTACAATTGTTGAGCACCCTAGGTTTCCTGAGTTACACAGTCCCAGTCATTATCCTTTGTCTTTTGTTCTGGTGTCCCATATGGTCGTAACCTTCCTTTTTCAACCATACTCACAGTCATCTTTGTTCAGTGTTCTTACATTGCTGTGCTACTATCTCCCAAAATTGTTTTCCAAACCTCTCACTCCCATCTTTTCCTTTCTGTCTGCAGTGCTTCCTTTAGTGTTTCCTGTAGAAAAGGTGTCATGTTCACAAACTCTGTCATTGTCTGTTTCAGAATATTTTGAGCTCTCCCTCATATTTGAAGGACAGTTTTGCCAGATATAGGATTCTTGGTTGGTGTTTTTCTCTTTCAGTATCTTAAATATATCACCTCACTTCCTTCTTGCCCTTTTTGCCTCCATAACTTCTATTGAGAAATCCACATGTCTTATCAAGCCTCCTTTGTATGTGATGGATTGCTTTTCTCTTGCTGCTTTCAGGACTCTCTCTTTATCTTTGATGTTTGATAATCTGGTTATTAAGTGTCTTGGTGTAGGCCTGCTCAGATTTATTCTGTTTGGGGTATGCTCCACTTCTTGGGTCCATAGTTTTATGTCTTTCATAAGAGATGGGAAGTTTTCACTGATTATTTCCTCTATTATTGCTTCTGTCCCTTTTCCCTTCTCTTCTCCTTCTGGGACGCCCATGACACGTACATTCCTGATTTTCATTTTGTCCTTAATTTCCCAGAGACGTTGCTTGTATTTCTTAATTCTTTTCTCTATCTGTTCTTTTGTGTGTAGGCTTTCAGGTGCCTTGTTCTCCAGTTCCTGAGTGTTTTCTTCTGCCTCTTGAGATCTGCTGTTGTATGTTTCCATTGTGTCTTTCATCTCTTGTGTTGTGCCTTTCATTTCCGTAGATTCTGCCAGTTGGTTTTTCGAACTTTCAATTTCTACCTGATATACACCGAGTGTTTTCATTATACAGTTAATCTATTCTGCTATATATTTCCTAAACTGTTTGAATTGACTTAGTATTAATTGTTTAAATTCATATATCTCACTTGAAGTGTAAGTTTGTTCCTTTGACTGGGCCATAACTTTGTTTTTCTTAGTGTAGGTTGTAGTTTTCTGTTGTCTAGCCATAGTTTCCTTGGTTACCCCAAGCAGGTTTTCCCAGACAAAAACGGGCTCTGGTCCCAGAAGGAAGAACTATTCAGTATTTGGTTTCCCTGAGGATGTGTCTTAGAAAATTTGTACACCCTGTGAGGCCCCACATCACTGTGCTTTTCTGCCCAGCAGGTGGCACCTGTCAGCCTGTCACTCCAGACTGGTGTAAGGAGGTGTGGCCTTTGACTGTTTTCCCCCAGGCTCTGGGGTCTGGTTCTGAATGCAAGGTGGGTTGTAGAGCTGGGCCTCACCCTTTCCTCTTAGGGAATATAGACCCCCTAGGGAGAGGTCATTTGCATTTCAGTGGTATCTCTCTGCCTTTTCTATCTCCACCCTTGTCTGGGTAAGAGCTCTGGGCACCGAAAATGACTGGGGATTTCTCCACTGAGCCAAAACAGGGACAGAAAGCCCCCCCTCAGGGCCAGTCCACAGTAACCCTGTGGCTCTCCAAGGTCAGTTTTCACCCAAAGCCTCTGTCTGCTTGTTGGGGATTTGTATTGAGCAGTCCACACTTGTTAATTAACACCCCAGTTGGAGCTCAGCTGAGCTTCATTCAGTTACTTGTAGACAGCTGCTCTGTAGCTCCATGAGGCTTTGCAGCTCGGGCTGTGGGGGGAGGGGGCTCCCGGCTTGGATCCACAGTTTTTACTTACAGATTTTTATGCTGCAATCTTGGGCATTTCTCCCAATTCAGGTTGGTGTATGATGAGTGGATGGTCATGTTTGTCCCCCTGAAGTTATTCTGGATTATTTACTAGTTGTTTCTGGTTGTTTGTTAGTTGTTCCAGGGGGACTCACTAGCTTCCACTCCTCTCTATGCTGCCATCTTAGATCTCACTCTGTAGGAAGATTTTTGATGACTGATTGGATCTCTTTGCCTGTTATTGATTTGTTGAGGTCTTCTATTTCTTCTTGGGTCAGTCAGGATTGTTCATGTGTTTCCAGGTAATAATCCATTTCCTCTAAATTTTCTAGTTTGTTGGTGTACAGTTGTTCATAGTATCCTCTTTTGATTTTTTAAATTTCTTTGGTATCCACAGTAATGTCTCCCCTCTCATTTCTGATTTTATTTGTGTCTTCTCTCTTTTCGACATTATCAGTCTAGCTAAGTGTTTGTCAACATTTGGATCTTCTCAGAGAACCAAGTTTTGGTTTTACTTATCCTCTCTATTGATTTTTTGTTCTCCATATCATTTATTTCTGTTTTAATCCTTGTTGTTTCTTTTCTTCTACTTGTTTTAGGATTAGTTTGCTGATCATTTTCTAGCCTCTTCAGTTGTTCCATTAGTTCTTTAATTTTAACTCTTTCTTTTTAGTGTATGCATTTAGAGCTAGGAATTTCTGTCTCAGTACTGCCTTTGCTGCATAAGTTTTGATATGTTTTGTTCTCATTTTCATTTGTCTGTAGATATTTAGCAATTTCTCTTACAATTTCTTATTTGACTCACTGATTGTTTAGGATTGTGTTGTTTAACCTCCAGATATTTGTGAATGTTCTAGATCTTTGATGGTTATTGACTTCTTGTTGCATTCCATTGTGATCAGAGAACATGCTTTGAATAATGTCAATCTTTAAAAATTTATGGAGGATTGTTTTATGTCTGAGCCTATGATCTGTCCTTGAAAAAGTTCCATGAGCACTGTAGAAGAATGCGTATTCTGGTTATTTGGTATGTAATGCTCTGTATATCTGTTAAGTGTATCTTGTTAATCACATTGTTTACATTGTCAATTTCTATATTGGTCCTCTGTCTGGTTGAATTTTCTATAAGAGAGAGTGGTGTATTGATGTCTTCCATGATTCTTGTGGAAATGTCTATTGCTTCCTTCAGTTTTGCCGATGTTTGTCTCACATACTTTGGACTACATTGATCAGGTGCATAAACATTTATGATTGTTCCTTCTTCTTGATAAATTGTCCCTTTAATTAGTATATAGTGTCCTTCTTTGTCTCTTATGACATCCTTGCATTTAAAGTCTTTTTTATCTGAAAGTAGGATTGCTACCTCTGCTTTCTTTTGGCTGTAGCTTGCATGGAACATTTTTTCCCATCCTTGCACTTTCAATTTCTTTGTGTCACTTGGTCTAAGATGAGTCTTTTGTAAATAACATATTGATGGTTTGTATTTTTAATCCGTTTTGCCAGTCTATATCTTTTAATTGGGGAGTTTAATCCATTTACATTCAATGTTATTACTGTGAAGGCAGTTCTTGAATCAGCCATCTTATTCTTCAGTTTTTAGTTGTCAGATCTATTGTTTCCCTCTCTCTCTTTATTTTCTTTGAGTTATCCTTACTAATACTCTTCAGTTCTGTGCCCTTCTCCAGGCCTCTTTCTCCTGTCTTTTTTTCTCAGTCTGTACAGCTCCCTTTAGTATTTCTTGTAGGGCCGGTCTCTTGTTAACAAATTCTCTCACCATTTGTTTGTCTGAAATTTTTAAACTGTGCCTCAATTTTGAAGGAGAGCTTTGCTGAATGAAGAATTCTTGGCTGTTGATTTTTCTCTTTCAAAATTTTAAATATGTCATACCACTGCCTTCTCAATTCCATGGTGCCTGCTGTGTAGTGAATACTTAGTCTTATGTTGTTTCCCTTGCAGGTGGTGAATCGCTTCTCCCTTGCTGCTTTCGGAACTTTCTCCTTCTCTTCAGCATTTGACAATCTGATCAGTATATGTCTTGGAGTGGGTTTATTTGGATTTGTTCTATTTGGATTTCATTGGGCATCTTTGCCTTGCATATTTATGTTGTTTAGATGTGTTGGTAAATTTTCTCCAACAATGTTTTGGATACTCTCCCTAGCTTTTACTGTACTCTTCACTTTCTGGAACACCAGTGTTTCTTATATTTGTGCACTTCATGTTGTCCATAGTTTCCCTGAAATTCATTTCTAATTTTTCAAATTTTTTTCACCATTCATTCTTCTGTGCTTTTGCATTCCATCATCCTGTCCTCGAGTTCGGTAATTCATTCCTCTGCCTCTTCAAATCTGCTGTTATGCATTTCAAGATTATTTTTAATTTGATCAGCAGTATCTTTTATGTCTATAAGATCTGCTATTTTTAATTTGCTCTTGCAAATTCTTCTTTGTGCTCTTCTAGGGTCTTCTTCATGTCCTTTATATCCTGAGCCATGACATTTATGTTTGTGTGAACTTCTTTGATTATTGCTTCAAGTTCTGTGTCTCCTCTGGCTTTTTAATTTGGAGGTTTGGGTTGTCCATATCTTATTTCTTCATATACTTTATAATTTTTTGTTGTTTTTGGCTTCTTGGCATTTGCTTATCTTGATAGGGTTCTTTTAGAATATGCAGGTTCATTTGAACATTTAGCTATAAATTTTGCTGAGCTACAGCTTTGTGGAGTGCACTGTCCCTGACCTAGTAGCTGTTGGTGCTCCTGAGCCACCTCTTATCCTCAGCTACTTCTCCTCAAGTTCATTTATGCACTGAGTGGTGGTACAAACCATGTGGAAGCCCAGTCAGCGAAATTTTCTGTGTGCACTGGAGACTGCCAGCCTTGTGCATGGGAGTTGTGGCCCTGCACAGTTTTGCAGGGAGCATGCTCCAGGACACTGTGGTCCCCATTGTTCCTGGGGCTGCAGGTGGAGCACTCTGGGGCTGCCGAGCTGCGCATTTCACCTTCCCAGCTCAAATGCCCCACAGTACCTATCTGCCTTGTGCCCAAGGGTCCCTGGGATTGGGGGAGGGCTCCTGGCAGTTCTGTGTAGCACACTTGCCTCTAGGCTGTGCATACTATAGGCTTTTGTGGAGGAAGAGCAAATGCTGTCACAAGTCTGCTGAATCCCGAATTCCCTTATGGAGCCTCTTGCCCACAGGGCTGTGAAGGGTTATCTCACCAGCCAACTGCAAAGATTGTTGCATGGAGCATGGAAAGCTGCCCCCTTCCATGCTCATCTGCCTCCTCCAACCACCACTCTTTGGTATCCAGGCTGCAGTCTCTGAAGTGTTACCACCCCCAGCCAAGTGCTGAGGATGGTGCCCGGGGTATGGATGACTTCTCCCCACACCCCGCGCACCCTCTATATCACTGCTTAGTATCTATTTAGTTGTTCTATCAATTATTGAGATAGGGGTGTTGCAGTATCCAACTATAATTGTGATTTTTCTATTTCTCCTTTCAGTCTAATCAGTTTTTGCTTCACTTAGTTTGCAGCTCTGTTGTTTGTTGCATATATAATCTCCTTCTCTGTCTCTGTTAAATTTTTTGGCTATGAATTCCACTTTATCTGATATTAATATTGTTACTCTTGCTTTCATTGGGTTAATGTTTATACAATATAACTTTTTCCATTCTATTACTTTCAACCTGCATATATCATTAAATTTTAAGTGACTTTCTTGTAGACAGCATATAGTTGGGTCATGTTTTTGAATCCAATTTGCCAATTTCTGTTTTTAAATTGGTCCATTTTGCCATTTAACTTTAATTAATTATTGCTATATTGGACTTAAGCCTGTCACTTTATTTTTTATTTTCTGTTTGTTCTCTGTTTTTGTTTCCTGTTTCCTTTTTCCTGCCTTGCTGTTACTTGAACATTTTTTAGAATTACATTTTGATTCACATTTAGTGTTTTTCAGTTTATGTCTTTGAATAGTTTTTCAGTGGTTGCTCTCATTATTAAATTATATAAACATAAACTGTCACAAACTACTGTCTTCATTTTACCAGTTCAAGTGAAGTTTATAAATTTTACCTCTGTTTATGTCCTTTACCCCCACCATATACAACATATTTGTCTTAAATATTTCCTCTACATACATTTAAAACTGCATCAGATGGTTTTATAATTTTTGTTTCACTATCAAAGTAATTTAGAAGACTCAAGAGGAGAAATATAGGCTATTATATACCCATATTGTTTGCTTACTGTGTTCTTCTTTCCTGATGTTCCAAGATTTGTTCTTTAAATTTCCTTTTCATTTAGAGAACTTCCTTTCCCCATTTTTTAGGGTAGGGAAGTTGGTGACAAATTCTTTTAGTTTTCCTTCATCTGAAAGCATCTTGATTTCTCCTTCCTTCCTGAAGGATATTTATGTTAGATATAAAATTCTAGATTGACAATTCTTTTCCTTCAGTACTTGAAAAATGTTGTGTTGCTTCCTTCTTGCTGCATTGGTTTCAGATGATAAATCCACAGTCATTTGAATTGTTTTTAGGTAAGGTGGTTCTCTTTTGATGCTTTCAAGATTTTTAAAGAGTTTTTCAGAGGCTTAAATACGATTTGATTTGGTGTAGAATTCTTTGAATTAATCCTGTTTGTGTTTCACTCATCTTCTTGAATCTGTAGGTTTATGTCTTTTGCCAAATTTGAGACTTTTTTGCCATTCAAGAACTTTTTCAATGCTTCACTGTTTCTCCTCTTCTTCTGGAACTCCAATGGCATGAATGTTAGATCTTTCATTATAGTTGCCATCTTAGTTTTGCAAGGCTGCTATCAAAAATACCACAAACTGATTTTGGCTTAAACAACAGGAAATTATTAGCTCGTGGTTTCAGGGGTTAGAAGGCTTGCTTTCTTCCAAGGTGTGATAGTTAGGTTCATGTGTCAGCTTGGCCAGGTGATAGTACCTAGCTGTCTGGTCAAGCAAACACTGGCCTAACAATTGCTGTGAGGATATTTGTGACTGGTTAATAAACCAACAGGCTGGTTTATTAAATCATCAATCAATTGACTGCAGCTGTGACTGATGATTCACCAAAGGGCGTGTCTTCCACAATGAGAGAATGCAATTGGCTGGATTTAATCCAATTAATCAGTTGAAGACTTATAAGCGAGACAGATAGAGGACCTTCACTTCTGCTTCAGCTGCCCAGTGAAGTGTTTCCTGAGGAGTTTGTCGAAGTTGCTGGTTCGTTTCCTGAGGAGTTCATAGAACACATTTGTCGAAGATCCCAGTTCATTTCCTGAGGAGTTTGTCGAAGTTGCCAGTTCATTTCCTGAGGAGTACATCGGACATCTTCCTTGGAGTAGACAGTTTGCTGACCTACAGAATTTGGACTCGTGCATACCCACAGTTGCGTGAGTCACTTTTATAAATTTTATAGTTATAGACACCTCTCATTGATTCTGTTTCCCTAGAGAATGCTAACTAATACACAAGGTCAGTAGCATTCTGGCTGGCCATCAATCCTTGGGTTCCTTAACTTTCACATCATATAGCAATGCCCTCTCCTTTCTCCTCTGGGCCCTATTAACTTCCAGCTCCTGGCTCCTTCTGATAACTTTCTGTCTATATGTCTGAATTCTTTCTGCTTATAAAGGACTCTGGTTAATCCAGATTAAGGCCCACCCTCATTCAATTGGGCTACACCTTATCTAAAATAACATCTTCAAGCAATCTTATTTACAGTGTGTTCACACCCACAGGAATGCAGATCAAGACCAAGAACATGTCTAAATTTGGGGAATATAATTCAGTCTACCACAGTTACAGAAGTCCCTTCAGCTCTGTTCATGTTCTTCCTTCTGTTTTCTCTCTTGTTCAAATTGTTCTATTGTTCTATCTTTCATTCCCTGATTTTTTCCTTCTGTCCCCTCCATTCTGCTGTTGGGCCCACCCATTGCATTTTTTTCTTTCAGTTACTGTATTTTTCAGTTCCAAAATTTCCACTTGATTCTTCTTTCTAGCTTCCATTTCTTTGATTAGACTCTATTTTTCTATTTGTTTTAAGTGTATTCGTAATTGCTTGTTGAATCATTTTTATGATGACTGTTTTAAACTCTTTGTCAGATAATCCTAACATGCCTGTCATCTTGATGTTGGTATCTATTCATTATGTTTTTCTTTACTGTTTGAGATCTGCCTGGTTATTTGTATGGTAAGTGATTTTGGATTGAACCTTGGGCATTTTGAGTATTATGTTACGATACTCTGGATCTTATTTATACTTTCTATTTAAGGTGGTTTCTTCTTACACTGTTTGGGCAAGGGAATTGGGGGCACCACCTTATAATGGTTGAGTGGGCTGTAGAAGTCCAGATACCCAACTTGGCCTCTGTTGACACTAATGGGGGTGTGTTCTAGTTTGCTAATGCTGCCAGATTGAAAAACAGCAGAAATGGATTGGGTTTTATAAAATGGGGTTTATTTGGTTACACAGTTACAGTCTTAAGGCCATAAAATGTCCAAGGTAAGGCATCAACAATTGGTTCCCTTCACCAGAGGATGGGTAATGGCATCCAGAGAACCTCTGTTAGCTGGGAAGGCACATGGTGGGTGTCTGCTCCAAGTTCTGTTTCAAAATGGCTTTCTTCCAGAACATTCCTCTCTAGGCCGCAGCTCCTCTTCAAAATGTCAGTCTCAGTTGCCCTTGGGCCATTTGTCCTCTCTTAGCTTCTCCAGAGAAAGAGTCTGCTTTCAATGGCCATCTCCAAACTGCCTCTCATCTGCAGGTCCTCTCTCAGCACCTGTGCATTCTTCAAAGTGTCCCTCTTGGCTGTAGCAAGCTCACTCCTATCTGAGCTTATATAGTGCTCTAGTAACTAATCAAGGCCCATGCTGAATGGGCAGGGCCACAACTCCATGGAAATTATCCAATCAGAGTTGTTACTTACAGTTGGTGGGTCACATTTCCATGGAAACACTCAAAGAATTACAACCTGATCAACACTAATACATCTACCAACACAAGATTGCATCAAAGATAATGGTGTTTTGGGGGACATAATACGTTCAAACTGGCACAGGGTGTTAATCAGGTAACCCAACAAACACATGTTCTTAATCGTAATCTATATCCCTGTGGGTGTGAATCCATTGTACATAGGACCTCTTGAAGAGTGAGGGTGAGTCTTAGTCTGGAATTCTGGAAGCCTTATATCGAAAATCACAAAAGTTACTGAAGCTAGGAAAAGAAGAGGTCATTGCCATGTGACAGGAAAACCCAGAAACTTCAATGATTGCTGGCAACCAGCACCAGAACACAACAGTCTTCAGAGAGAAAGTAAGTCTTGATGAAATATTGATTCTGGGCTTATAGCCTCAAAACAGATAGTAAATGCTTGTTTTCTAAGCCAACCCATTGGGTGTTATTTGTGATAGCAGCTCAGGCAAACTAAGATAGGGGTTTGCTCCTTGTTATGCTTCAGTGGGAGTAGGAGTTCCGCTCCCGTCTAGAACTCTGCTCATACCACCCTGTCTGAGAGGGGTAGGCATCATTACCACTGGGAAATGGTGAAAGTCCTGATTCTCTACCAATCATCCTCTGAAACCATTCCAGGGGGGAGGAAAAGGGGGCTCCTCATTACTTCCAGGCCCCCTACGGTCTCCACTTCCACTGTGGGGGATGTGGGGGCTCTGACACCTCCCTGGAGAAGTTGTGGAGTGCCTTGTTCAGTGTGGAATGGTGGCTATCTAGATTCCCTACTTGGTCTTTGCTGGCAAGGATGGGGATGGGGCCACAGTTTTTTGTGTTGTGTTTGGATACAGTAGATTGGTTGTTATCTAAAAGTTTTCTATATTGCTAGGGTGCCCAGACTTTTGCTGGGCTTCTTTTTGTCTGAACCTATTATTGTTTAGGGGTTGCCAGTTTCTTTAGCATCATGTCTGAAATATATGATTCAAAAAGGAAAATATAAGGAACCCACCACCATGTCATTCTTGGTTCCCAAAGTCCTTATCTGGTCTGTCTCTTCTCACAAGCTTTCTTAACCTACTTATATATACTTTACATATAATGTCCAGTGTTTGTTGTTGTACATAAAATAATAGGGAAAAGTACATCTGTTTGTTTTTGTGAAAGCAGGCTAGATTTAATCTGACCTGAAAATCTCCATGTTTAAGTCACTTTACATTTGTTGTATTTACTGCTATATTTGAATTTATTTTCACCACAGTTACTCTTAAATTTTTAACATGCGTACTTGATTAAAAATCTCTTCAGTAATTAAAAATATCTCTGCTCTCTTCCAAAACAAACAAGAACTTTAGAATGCTTTAACTCCACTTAATCCCTCCCCATTTTACTTGTTACTCGTGCCCAGTATCATAGCTCCACCTTATCCAAATTAAACATCATTAACATTGTTTCATGCAGTGAATGATTGTTTTGCTTCGACCACATATTTGCTGATTTCCTTCCAAGTTGTTCTTTCTTTCGCCCCATGCAACACTATATTAACACCTTGCATTAGTGCACTACATTTGTTACAATTGAAAGTATATTATTACACTCTTATACTACTATATATGCTATTATATAGTCCATGATTTACATTTAAGGTTCACGGTTTGTGTTGTACAGTCCTATGGGGTTTTTACAATTTTTTTTTAAATTAACTATTAACTATATAAAAAATTTTTTTGAAAATACAATAAAAACATTTCAAACAAACCAAAACAAGGGAACAAGAAAAAGACAACTAACCTAAAATAACCTAAAGACTTGGACTGTGTAACTCAGGGAAACCTAGGGTGCTCAACGATTGCAATGAAAGGTACAAATATGTTTTTACATGAAATAGAACAAATGGATGTCAACATTGCAAGGTGTTAAAAATAGGGTGGGATTGGGAGGAAAATACAATCAATGCAAACTAGAGACTATAATTAACGGAAACATTAAGGCAATATACCAAAGCTAAATGCATATGGGGGGACATAGGGGAAGGGTATGGGATTCTTGGCATTGATGTTGCTGTCTGACTCTTTATTCTACTTTAGTTTAATGCTATCTTTCCTTTTGTAGCTTCCTAGCTGTCATGTTTTTAAATTTTTTTTTCTCTTTTTTTATTATTCTTTTGTCTGTCTACCTCCTTTGTCTCTTCCTCCTTCTTTGTGGAAGAAATAGAGATATCCTTATATAGAAAGTGATGATGGTGCTGAATACATAAATACGTGATTATCCAGGGAACCAACGATTGTTTACTTCGGATGGAATGTATGGTGTGTGAACAAAACTGTCTTAAAAGAAATGGGTTGATGAAGAAACCTTGAAGGCATTATATTGAGTGAAATAAGACAGACGCATAAAGGCAAATATTGCAGGTTCTCACTGATATGAACTAATTATAATATATAAACTCATAGACATGAAATATAAGTTACCAGGATATAGAATGAGACTAAAGAATGGGGAGTGGTTGCTCATTATGAGCAGAATGTTCAACTAGGTTGAACTTGTGTTTGGAAATGGACAGAGTTGGTGGTAGCAGGTTACTGTGAGAATAACTAACAGTGCTGAATGGTGTGTGAAGGTGGTGGGAAGGGTGAGCTCAGAGTCACGTATGTCACCAGAAGGAAAGCTGGAGGTTAAAAGATGGGAATGTATAAAACAGTGAATCTTGTGGTGGGCAATGTCTGTGATTAACTGTACAGATATTAGAAATCTCTCTCATGAACTAGAACAAATGTATGACACTGTAACTAGAAGTTAATAATAGAGGGGCGTATAGGAAAAAATATACCTATTGCAAACTATATTCTACAGTTAGTAGTATTTTAACATTCTTTCATCAACAGTAACAAATGTACTATGCCAAAACTATGAATCAATAATGGAGGGGGGGTGGTTAGGGGTAGGGGAGGATTTGAGTTTCCTTTTTTTGTTTTTATTTCTTTTCTGGAGTAATGACAATGTTATAAAGATTGAAAAAAATTAATTGTGGTGATAGATACACAGCTGTGTGATGATACCATCAGCAATTGATTGTACACTTTGGACCTTTGGATAGTTGTATGGTATGTGAACAATCTCAATTTAAAAAAGTAGAATAAAGAGTCAGACAACATCACCAATGACAGGAGTCCCATAACCGTCCCTTATGTCCCCCTCTTATATGCAGTTAGCTTTAGTAAATTGCCTTTGTTACATTAAAGGAAGCATAATACAATGTTTCTGTTAATTATAGTCTCTAATTTGTGTTGATTGTATTTTTCCTCCAATTCCACTCTATTTTGAACACCTTGCAATGTTGACATTCATTTCTCCCTCATGGAAAAACACTTAAATTTTATCACTGTTGAGCACCCTAGGTTTCACTGAGTTATACAGTCCTAGTCTTTATCTTTCCTCTTTCCTTCTGGTGTCCCACATGCTCCTAACCTTCCTCTTTCAACTGTACTCACAGTCATCATTGTTCAGTGTACTTACATTGTTGTGCTACTGTCACCCAAAATTGTCTTCCAAACCTCTCACTCCTGTCTTTTCCTGTCTGTCTTCAGTGCTCCCTTTAGGATTTCCTGTAGAGCAGGCATCTTGTTCACACACTCTCTCACTGTCTGTTTGTCAGAGAATATTTTAAGCTCTCCCTCATATTTGAAGGACAGTTTTGCCGGATGTAGGATTGTTGGTTGGTGGTTTTTCTCTTTCAGGTTCTTAAATATATCACACCACTTCCTTCTTGCCTCCATGGTTTCTACTGAGAAATCCGCACAGTCTTATCAAGCTTCCTTTGTATGTGATGGATCGCTTTTCTCTTGCTGCTTTCAGGATTCTCTCTTTGTCTTTGATGTTCGATAATCTGATTATTAAGTGTCTTGGCATAGGCCTATTCAGATCTATCCTATTTGTGGTATGTGCGCTTCTTGGATCTGTAATTTTATGTCTTTCATAGAGATGGGAAATTTTCATTGATTATTTCCTCTATTATTGCTTCTGCCTCTTTTCCCTTCTCTTCTCCTTCTTGGATACCCGTGACACATAGATTCATGTGCGTCATGTTGTCATTCAGTTCCCTATGAAGTTGCTCATATTTTTCCATTCTTCTCCCTATCTGTTCTTTTTGTGTAGGATTTCTAGTATCTTGTTCTCCAGTTCCTGAGTGTTTTCTTCTGCCTCTTGAGATCTGGTGTTGTATGTCTCCAGTGTGTTTTTTGTCTCTTGTGTTGTGCCTTTCATTTCCATAGATTCTGCCAGTTGTTTTTTCAAACTTTTGATTTCTACCTTATATTTGCCCAGTGATTTCATTATACCCTTCATCCCTTTTGTCACATCTTCCCTAAACTTTTTGAATTGATTTAGCATTAGTTGTTTCAATTCATGTATCTCAGTTGAAGTGTACATTTGTTCCTTTGACTGGGCCATAACTTGTTTTCCGTAGTGTAGGTTGTAGTTTTCTGTTGTCTAGGCATCTGGCTTCCTTGGTTACCCCAATCATGTTTTCCCAGACCAGATTGGGCTCAGGTCTCGTAAGGGGGAACTATTCAGTATCAGGTTTCCCCGAGGGTGTGTCTTTGAAGATTGACACACCCTGTGAGGCCTCTAGCTGCTGTGCTTTTCCTAACCTGCCCAGCAGGTGGCACCTGTCAGCCTGTTGCTCCTGACTGGTGTAAGGAAGTGTGGCTCCCTTAGTCTTTAATTTCTGTTTTGGCTGTTTTCCCCCAGGCTCTGGGGTCTGGTTCTGAATGGGAGGCCGGTAGGAGGACTGGGTACCACCTCTTTCCTCTTAGGGAAGCTACACCCCCTAGGGAGTGATCATCAGCATTTAAATAGGTTCTTTGTCTCTCTGACTGTGCTATCTCCAACCTTGTCTGGGTCAGAAAACTGTGAAGTGAGTATCTCTGTGGTTTTCTCCACTGAGCCATCCAGGTTGAGAGAGACAAAAAGGGACAGAAAGCCCCCCTTCAGGGCCAGTCCACTGTCCCCCATCATCACCCACTGACTAGAGACAGCACCTGGTTCTCTGGGCTCCCCCTTCCAGCACAGAGAAGTCCTCGGGCTCTTTAAGGTCAGTCATCACTAAAAGCCTCTTTCTGCTTGTTGGGGATTTGTAGCTTGTATTGAGCGGTCCATGTCTGTTAATCAAAATCCCAGCTGGAGCTGGACTGAGGTATATTTGCTTGTTCAGAGAGTGCTACTCTCTATCACAGCAAGGTTTTGCAGTTTGGGCTGCCATGGGGGGAGGGGGCTTCAGGCTCTGGTCCACAGTGTTTACTTACAGATTTTGTGCTTTGATCTCAGGCATTCCTCCCAATCCAGTTTGGTGTATGATGTGTGGACAGTCACAGTTGTCCCCCAGCAGTTATTCTAGATTATTTACTAGTTCTTCCTGGTTGTTTATTAGTTGTTCCAGGGAGACTAACTTTCACTCCTCTCTGTGCCGCCATCTTCTTTCCCATGATCTGCTTTGCTCTTATCTCCCCCCTTTCTCTTTAGTAGCATCCTTTTCTTTTTCCCTTCTCCATTTTTCAGGCAGGACATAGGCAAGATGGGACCGAGATTGGGTAGAAGAGATTCTAGGCAGTTTTAAGGTGTGAACAAGTGGAGGAAGGGGATCTAGGAGAGGGGGAAAGCCTCAGTGATATCAGAAAGAAAAGTGAAATTCTGGTGTCCACTCCAATAGTACAGCCATTTGTATGTAATTTGGTGATACGTAATCAAAGACTACCTCTTTTTGGTTATCTGAAATAGTCTGGTAATTCTTATGTTTATTAGCAATATTTTTAACATCATGGAATTTCAGTTTATTCAGGATTCTTAGAAAACAGGTATCAAAGAAAAAAGGGGAATATGGGAAAGAAAAGAATCCAGACCTAAATCAAACCTAAGAAAAAATACCATACAATCTTATTGCTTAGAATAAATGGAGTGTAGATTTTGAGTCATAAAAATGCTTTCTGGTATTTCATTAACTGGGAAATATGTTTTTAGACAAATAACTTTTCATCTGTAAATTACTGACTTTTATTTTAGATTGAAAGACCCTAATCTATGTAACAGGCAATTTAAATGAAAACAAAATGTACATCTATTTAGCATTGTATGTGCTGTAGTATTGAGGTATAATACAAAGGATTAAAAGTAGAGTTTAATCTCAGTTCTTAATTTATGAGTTTCTGGTTGATAGAATTATATTATAGTAATTTTTATAGGCTTGTTTCATTGTTTAATTTTAACCATGTATTACTGATCCTAATTCAAATGTCAAAGTCTTAGATTAAGAACCCAAAGAGGATTTAAATTATGGGCTTCTGCTGTTTTTCACTTGCGTGCTTTACCAATTGCATTAAAGCATGAATTATAGCCTTGCTATTCTCTGGAAGACCATGACTAATACTAGAAATAATAATAATTGTTGCCACCCCTAAATCAAGAGAAAAAGCATAAAAGCAGTAATTGATTTGGGATGTAGAAGGGAGATTTATTTCTTTTGGAGTGAGAGATAAAAATAGGTAATTTACATATAGCTTAAGGGAGGCTATGTAGGACTGGTTTTTTGATAATTGGTGTGTTATTATTCAAGAGGGGTTTTGGGAGACCATATAGAGAAGAAAGATTATTTTGAAAACTGGGGAAAATGAAAAAAATAAAAGGATCTGTGTGTAATGCAGAGGAGATCAGGATGTGGCTCATTCTTATAGTATATTTTAATTAGTATATCCCTCAAAAAAAGAGTTTATATCATTGTTTTAAAATTTCCAAACTGTAATATGGCTTCTCAACAGTACAATTATAATATAAAATATCAGTTATTAGGTGCATTAACATATTTAGTTGGCATCATGTTCTATTCAGTATAGTATAGAATTAGGATTGCTATTTCTAGCTGTGCAAGAATTTTTAATAATGTACACACAAAAGGAAAATGAGTCTTAAGAGCATTTTAAGTGTAATTCCCTGACTTTCCTGCTGCATGCCTCAGTTGAGCCTCAGGAAAATAACCTTTTTCATTTCCCATCCTAGCCCTTCTCTATAGCAATGCATTCTCAGGTCACTTATCCTAAGGACATCAAAGCTATTTTATTGGGGGAGGGGGAGCAGTAGTTTGTAATCTGATTAAAAATCATTTGCAGGTACATAGAATATTGACAGAGTCCAGCCTAAGTGGGTAGGCATCTCTCAAATGACAGCGATTGACTAAATGGAACTCTGAAAACAAGAAATTCTTTTAGTAAGATAAAAACAACAACCTTAAAATTTAACAAAGTTGCTGCTATTATATTTACCACCCACCCCATCTTCGACAGAAATGCCAAATTCATTTTCTGTTGAGGTGGTTCAGTTCAGGCTCTGAAATTAGTCATTCTGGCTTTGTATCAGATCTATCACCTATTAGCTATGTGAGCTTGGTTAAATTGCCTAGCTTCTCTGTGCTTCAGTTTCTTCTATAAAACAGTTTCTTCTATAAAAGCATTGTCATGCTTTTTACTTCATAGGATTGTTGTCAGCCTTAAATGTACATATAAAACACTTAGTACAGTCCCTGGTATATTTATTATTCAATAAAAGTTAGCTATTATGATTACTCTTTCTTGAAATGACAAATGAGAGCAAGCAGTTAGTATATAACTATGATCAACATTTAACCAGTCTCATAAAAACTACTTTGATTCAATGACATATCTTAATGAGTACAGTACTGCCGTTTTAGCCATTAGGTTGGAAATACTAAAATCACAATTTAATTTACTAATCACATTTTGGGCATTACCAGCTTCCAATAAGTTGCGTATCTAAACAGACCTATCTCATGCATTGTCTTCTTTTCCTGTGAAAATGTTTTTAACAAACCATATTGACATCATCTGATGAAGAGGTTCGAAACAGGAATGGTATACCTAAAATAGAGGAAAATATTAGACATAGTGCAAAACTGAGCTTTCATGGTGGAATGATAAGTGAAACAAGGTTAGACAAGTAGTCCTATTATCAGAATCTCTGATATCCTACTATGCTTTTGCTTTTTGTCATTCTATTCTGTGACTCATTTTGAGTATAACATGTTATTTATTATTTCTAGTTTTAACCACTTTTCCTCTGAAATATGTAATTGAAAATTCTGCTGCATTAAGAGGTGTAATTTTTTTTTAATAACCAGGGAACAAAATTATTTCTAGGCAACGTGGCTCCAAGTTGGTAGGGCAAATCAATGAAAACATGAATTCTGTGTTCAGTAAATTCTACTTAACAGTAAACTTTTCAGAAACATAGCAATTGTGTTGACTTAGGGTTACCAATATAAATATTCAAAGCCATAGTGTGTGATTACAGAGGAAACCTGAAAATATATTCTTCCCCCAACACTTTGACTATAGCTTGTATGTTGTAGCTAGAAATAGAGGGGTTGTTACAGGTTAATTCCCTGTAGCATACATTTAGCTCCCTTCCCCCTGTGGTTAGAGACATCCTTCTGCCAGCTGCTGTGTTCAGTTGTCTGAGCTATTTTGGGTGCCAGTAGGTTGATTCCAGGGAGGAAACGGCTGTATATCTCTGCTTTTTAAAATGTCCTGTTCAAATGAGTTATGAAAGGTTTTGGAGCAGGGTGTTGGAAGGTAGGAATGGGGTAGAGGACAGGGACCATAGTCTCTTTCTGAAACAGTTTTTCAGCTTCTGTTTGAGGTCTGGGGAATTGGCCAGGCTGTAAATTTCTGAAACATGCAGATCTAGTAAAGAATCCAATCCATTATTAATATTAAATACCTACTGTAAAAGGGTTTTCAGAGTACTGAGCAAGGGAATGCTTTAAAAGGAATGGCAGCAAAACATTTCAATCTCCAAATATGCTATGGGTCAGGGGCAGGGGATGTGAGTTGAGTGAGAGATAGTACAAACAATTGGATTGGTAGCTCATTACCCAAAGACATGGACTGATGTGATCCTGGAGTGATCCCCAGTCCCACCATCAGGACTCTGATTCAAAGTCCTGTGGTGTTTTAAACATTTTCAGCATTGATTTTGATGGAAACACAAAAAGCATGCTTGCTAGATTTAAGATTGTCATAAAGATGAATGCACTGGATGCCTGAATCACGATCCAGAAACAGCCTGACTGGCTATTTGGGCTCAAATGATGAAATTTCACAGGGATTCATTGACAGCCTACATTTAGGAACAAAGATGCTTGATTCATGGGCTAAATAGTCATTAGTACTCATATGCTATTAGTTTCTTTGCTGCCTGTGTAACCTTGGGCAAGTGACTTAATCCTGTTTGAGCCTCAGTTTCCTTATCTGTAAAAGGGGAATGGTAGTATATACTTCATAGGGATGCTACAAGGTGCAATTAAAATGACATATGTAAAGTTCTTATCACAGTGCCTGGCATATGGTAGGAGTTCTTATTGAGAGCTCCATTTTATTAATGGCAGATTATTTACTGATTTCCCTAAGAGTTTTGTAAATTTGTCTATCTAGTCTGGCTTCAGGCACAGAATGTCCGCTTTTAATATGTACTCATGGTAAAAAAAAATTCAACAGTGCAAAAGGACAATGAAAAATAAGTCTCCCAGGCCCCTGGTTCCCTAGTACACTTTCTCCAGAAGTTTTTTTGTGTGTATTCTTCCAGAAATAGTCTAGGTATATATTTACTATGTGTATGTGTGTGTATGTGTAAATCTTCTTTTGTATGAACACTGTTCTCAATTTTTTCACATAACAATGTAGCTTGTAAGTCATTCCATGTTAGCACATATATAGCTACATAATTTTTCCCTTGTGATTTGTGTAAAAGTCAAAAGCACAGATTCTGGAGCCACATTACCTGGGTTCAAATTCTAGCTCTACCACATCCTGGGTTTGTGACCTTGGGTAAGTTGCTTAGCCTCTCTGTGCTAGCAGGGCAGACTTATCTATTAGGCACAGTAGACTCTCCTCCTAGGGCCTGTTATACTTTGAGAGACCATGAAAATGTTTTAATTTTAGTGGCTCACAAAAATGTTTTAATTTTCAATTAAAAAAGTCCTAACTAAAAGTAAAAATAATGAATATGTAATAATGAATCCTGCATGGATTATAGTAGTCTATATACCAAAGCAGTTGTAAAATATAATTTTTATTATTTTTTAGGGAGGAAATGTCCTACAAAGGCAAAAGTGCCTAAGGACCACAGAAGTCATTTTGTGGCTCTGTGTAGTTAGTTTTCAGCATCTCTGAAATGGGGAAAATGATAGTGTCTACCTTATAGGGTTGTTATGAAAAATACTTGAGTTAACATTCAGAAAGTAAGAGTGCTTGGCACATAGTAATTTCTACATGTGCACTAAATAAATAAAATTGTTGAAAAATAGGTAAACCACACATGTAATAAAAAAACCCAAGTAGTACTCGTATATAGTGATAAGTAAATCTCTCTCATCATGATACCTCAGTTCCCTTCCTCAGAAAGAACCACTGATACCATTTTTCATGTATCCTCCAGAGATTGCCTAAACAAGTATATAGATTTTTTATTTATTTAAACTGTCCCCTAATCAATGGGTATTTGGGTGTTTCTAATCCTTGCTATTGAAACCAATGCTGAGATAAATATCCCTTTACATATGTCATTTTGCAAACATGAGAGTATAACACTAGGATAAATTCCCTGAAACAAAATTACTGGATCAATTTTTTTTTTTGATAGACATTGCCAAATTGATCTCCATACTGGTTGCACCAATTTACACTCCCATCAGAAATATATGAGTGTCTTGTTTTCTCATACCCTCACCAAAAATAGTGTCATCAAATTTTTGAACTTTGACATCTGATAGGTAAAAGTGGCATCTCATTGTAAATGTGCATCTCATTCATTATGAGCAAGCTTCAGTAATTTTCACATTCTAAAAACAGTATCTATTTCATTTATGTGAGTTTTTAGTCCATATCTTTTGTCTATTGGTCTTTTCTTTTAGAGTTGTAGTTCTTTATATATTAAGGAAATTAGCCCTTAATCTGTGATATGGATTACCAATATTTGTTCAGCTTGTCTTTTGACTTTTTTTTTTCGTGTTTTTTTTTCATGCAGATCTTAACAATTTTTAAAAACAGTTTTACTCACACACCATACAATCCATCCAAAGTGTACAATCAATGGCTCTTGATTAATCACATAGTTATGCATTCATCATCATATTTAATATGAGAACATTCTCATTTCTCTGGAAAAATAATCCCATACCCCTTATACCGCCCCCTCCATTATTTATGCTTAGTTTTGGTATAATGCCTTTGTTACAATTGATGAAAGAATATTACAATGTCACTGTTAGCTATAGACCTTAGTTTGCATTAATTATATTTTTCCAATATATCATCCTTTAATTACCACCTTGAAATAGTGATGTACATTTTTTCGAATTCATAAGAACTTTCTTGTATTTTACAGTTAACCACAGTCATTGTCCAATATAGGTTTCTCTATATTATACAGAACCATGTTTTATTCTCTAGCTTTTCTTCTAGTGACATACATGAACCTAGCCTTCCCCTTTCAAGCATACTGACACTACACATTGTTGGTTACGCTTACAGAATTGTGCTACCATCACATAGTATTGTGCTATCCATTTATGAATATTTATAATCAACCTTATTAAACATTCTTTACAGATTAAGCATCATCTGTCCATTCTCTATCCTCTTTCTATCTCCTGGTAACCTATACTCTAGATTTTAACTCCCAGAGTTTGTTTATTATAATTAGTTCATATAGTGAGATCATACAATACTTGTCCTATATCTGGCTTATTTCTCTCAACATAACGTCCTTAAGGTTCATCCTCGTTATTACATGCATCAAGACTTCATTCCTTCTTACAGCTGCATAATATTCCATTGTGTGTACATACCACAATTCATTTATTCACGCATCATTGATGGACACTTAGGCTGTTTCCATCTATTGGCAGTTGTGAATAATGCCACTGTAAATATTGGTGTGCAAATGTGGATTAGGGTCCCTGCCTTTTTAAATTTTTATGCACTCAAATTTGTCAATTTTTTTTTATGGTGTCTGGATTCTGTCTTTTTCAGAAAGACCTTCCCCACTTTGGGAATCTAAAAAAACCCATGTTATTTTTTATGATTTTAAAAATGTCTAAATATTTGATCCATCTAGAATTATTTTGGGGTAAGGAGTATTTTTCCCTGCTGAAAATTTGAATTTTTAGTGTAGTCAAACATATCAAATTTTCCTACATCTTTTGTATTTTGCATTTTGTTTAAGTGGACCATCTTTACCCCAAGATCATAAACACATCCACCTATTTTTTTCTAATACATTTTAGCTTTTTAAATAAACTCTAATCCTATCTAGAAATTAAATGGTGCAAGGAATCTGGTAGGAATCCAGCCCTATTTTTCCTCCCAAATGTCTAGCCAGTAATTGCTATACTATTTGTTGACTGAAACCATTTCTTCTACTGATTTGAAATGTGACTTTTATTCCTAAACTAAAATTCCATGTATATTTGGCTCTATTTATAGACTGCATTCATTTCCATTGCTGTCTGTCTGTGCATCAGTAATCAAACTGTTTGAAATATTATAATGTCAAACAAGAATATATCTCTATTTTATTAAGAGGATTTAAAATCAGCATTGGATGTTGAGTTTTGCTAAACCTTTATGGGATCTATGAAAATTATCATATTATTTTTCCCCTTTGATTTATTAATATGATAAATTATATTAATGGATTTCCAATCATTAAAATAAATTTTGCCTTCCGGAAATAAAACCACTTGATCATGAGTTTATTATTCTTTCAACGGGCTATCCAATTCTATTTGCTTATATTCTATATAGGATTTTTGCATTGATATTTATAAGTAAGATTGATTTATAGCTTCTTTGAATGTTGAAGAAAATAACTTGGATTCTTCTGTGTGCTGTGGAACAGTTGAAATAACATTGGAATTATTCATTATTTGAAATTTTGGTAAAGTTTATATGAAACTTCTGGGCCTCATGCTTTTTTGGGGATGCTTTTGGAGCAACATTTTAAATTTCCTTTATAGTAATGGGTTGTTAATTTTAAATCTGTTTTTGAGTTAATTTTAGTTATTCAAATTTTCCTAAGATGTCATCCATTTCACTCAGGCTTTCAAAGTTATTTGTGTAGATTTGAACAACTTATTCTACAATAATTATTTGAGTTTCATCTATCTATGGTTACTTCCCTATTTTCATTTTTGATTTTATAATTTTCCTTTTAATTTATAAGCTAAAATTTAAAAACAGCTTTATTGAGATACAATTCACATTCCATACAATTCACCCCTTTAAAATGAACAGTTCATTGGTTTTTAGTATGTTCACAGGGTATGCAGCCATCATCACAATCAGTTTTAGGACATGTTCAACACCCTGTAAAGAAACCCTGTGTACCCATTTGAAGTCACTCCTTGTATCTCCCCAAAGCCCTGAGACCCAGGCAATCACGAGTCTACTATGACTCTATTGATTTGTCTATTCTGGACATTTCATGTAACTGAATACTACATGTGGTGTTTTGTGACTGGCTTCTTTCACTTAGTGTAATGTTTTCAAGGTTCATTCATGTTCTTATAAGCTAAATATTAAAACATAGATTTATATATATATATATATTTTTACTATGTCCCATATCAGTTTACCACCTTAAAGAAAAAAATCAAACCTGTATAACCTAGTCTGTTTCTACATATATTTTTGGTCAATTTGACTTAAATTAGTAAAAATAGTGTGTGTGTGTGTATGTGTACAAAAGCTGTTTCATCAATACAGCAGGTCTAATTAAAAATTTTTTCATATGACAAAATTAATATATGTATATTATACAAGATCCAAACACTAGAGAAATTCATAAACTGAAAAGCGAGTCTTTCATATCCCTGCTGTCAAGTGTTTAGTGAATATACCTCTAATTTTTCTTCCCAATACAGAGAGACCAAAATCCGTATGTATTTTGAAAATGAAAATGGGATTATACTCTACATACCATTTTGCAGTGTACTTTTAAAACACTACATCATGGACATCTTTTCATGTTAGTACCTGTGAATCTGTGTTATTAAAAATATATCTTACATTTTATTGTATGCATATAGCATGATTTATTTAAATTTTTTATTGATGGAGATTTGATTGCTGCAGAATTTTAGCAAAAATATACAAACAATGCTGCAGTAAATATATTGCTGCATTCATCTTTGTACTCTTATGAGATTCTGTAGAATAATTTCCTAGAAACTGAAAGCCTGTATCAAAGATTATACACTTTTAAAATTTTAATAAATATTGCCAAATTTCGCAGCAGTTTTCAACTTGGAAGCAGTTCCTGCAGAAAGTGAAAGATGCCAGTGAAGACTACAGCAATTTGTTTATAAGTCCATGGTGAACCGTATTCTGTCCTGTCTTTTTGAAGGGTCTATTTTGGGTAAGTGTCATATCTATTTTTTGGAAATACTGATCTGAAATGATCTTTTAAACTGTGACCATTAGGCTTCTTTTTTTAAAAAATTAAAAAGAAACACACTACCTATGTTGGAAAAAACCTATGCATTTGATACTGTTTGATGCAAAACCTTTAATTTTTGGTCTTCTCTACTAACAGCTAGCATATGACTCATTTCCATCCCAGGAACAGAATTATGAGTTATGATTATGGCAAGTCTCCATTTCCATTAAAGATAATGTACCCACTTATGGGTACATTTTATAAAACATGTTCTCAATGATGTTGCCACATAATACCGAAAGAGTGTAATTATCCTGCAGCTCTGTTATGTACTATATATTCCTGTTCAAAATGCATTCGCATAGCACAAAGGTTACATCTAGAAACTATTACTGTTTTTGAAATTAGCCCTCTGCATACAATATACATACTACTGTGTATTCATTAACCATCTACACTAAGATTTTTATACTTGCAAATGAAGACACAATCCCATATATAATAAATGATATCTACCACTGTCATGAGACACAGGCAGGAGGACTGTTCAGTTCTTTCAGTACATCTCTTTTTTCTTTTCCTGTTACCATGCCAGCATTCTAACAGTTTTGTTGTTGCTGTAAACTGCCTGGATTAGCCTTCTACTTCATGTCAACAAAGCCAGCATTATCCACTTACAGCCTAAGAATGGCCTAATCGTCAAGATCAGCTCTTTAATCAGAATTATATCAACTAATTCTTTCATTTTTGCCCATTGCAATAATGGAAATGCTGAGTAGGGATACAAGAAAATATCTGCTTTTTTGCATTAGTTTGTTAATAACTCTTTCCAGCATTTTGACATAATGTAATTTAACACTAAATTCTGAGAGGGCTAGCTTATGAACATTTCTCTATATTTTTTTCTTTTGTTTTAACTGCTGTTGCCCTGAGTTGTCCTATTGGAGACTAAAGTTGTGTTCATACTCTCTGCTTTCTGTTTTTTGTCCCTACTTAAAAAAGTTTATTAATTTTTACTGTTTGCCATAGTAATGTATGCTCATTGTAACAAAACAAAACAAAATAAAAACAGCAATATGTAACAGGTGATGGAAGTATGTTGCAATTTTATCCTTCATATACAATCACTTTTAAGATATGTGTATATTTTCCAGACAGTGTTTACATGCTTATCCCAATGTTTCATTTTATTTATTCAATAACATATACATATGCAGGATTTTTTATGCCTTGCTCTTTTCTCTTTCTAAACTTGTTTTTTAAAGTAGGAATTATTTCTAACATAGAGGAAAGAATAGAAAGTTATATAATGGATGTCTGGGTACCTACTACACACCTTTATAAAATCTTAATATTAAGTTTTATTTATTTAAAAAAACACAGATTTTTAAAATAGAAAATTTACAGAGTGGAGATCCCCTACATACCCCTCCTTGATCTTATTCTCCTTTCCACAGATAATTGCTTCCATGGATTTTGTATGTATTATTTAGGTATCCATAAAAAATAAGTAGCATTTTTTTACTTTTAAATTTCCTATAAATCGTGTCAATATATACATACCATTTTGCAACTTGCTTTTTTTGGTACTTAGTTTATATTCTGTTTCCCTACTGTGTTCCTTGCTTTTTTTTTCCATCTCCTTCCTCTCCCCAAACTTCTGTTGGATTAATAAAGCTTTCCATGTTCCTTTTATTTCTTCTGCTGGTTTGGAAGAGTCTATTTTTATTCTTTTAAAGTTTTCCTTAACGTTTTATACACATACTTAAACATAATTTTTTTCTAAAAAGGTCAAAATGTATTCATTAGGTATCTCTGCCTACCACCACAAGGAACTTAGCACTCTTCAGCTTACCCGTTGACTGTTTCCTCTGTACTGCTATTGCTGTTTCAAGTGTGTTTTACCCTTTTTGAATATACAACAAACCATTATTTTTTCATGTTCAGTTAATCAAACGTACTGCTACATTTTACCAATTTATTGCTCATTGTTTTTTCTTGTATCCAAAGCCTTCTTCTAGATTCACTAGTTTTCTTGATGAAATATACCCTTTAATTGTTCTTTTAGTGAGGGGCTGTGAGTAAACTCTTACATATGTGTATCTGCAGGTGTTGAATTTGCCCTCAATCTTGAATGATTAGATGGTTTAAAAGTCTACTCTTGCAGTTATTTTCCCTTAGCTATCTTTTTTCTCCAGCAGTTTTAAAGGTAGTCTTTTTATCCTTGCTCTTTAGTAGTTTCAGTATAATGTGTTTTTCACATTGATTTATTTTTTTATTTACCTTGTTTGGACTAATAGTGAACTTTTGATCTAAAAATGACATCTTTCAATTTGGAAATTTTGTTACATTCTGCTGGAATTTCTGTTAGATGTATGCTTAAACCTCTGAATCCTATCTCGCAACTATTCTTTCTTATTTTTTATCTTCTTGTCCCTCTGTGATGTGTTCTGGTAGAATTCCTCAATACTATCCTCCAATTCATTAATTCTGTTTTTAAAATTGAGTCTTGTCTTGAGTCTATTTTCTATTGAATTTTAAAATTGTTATTTAAATTCAATTTTATTGGGATATATTCACATACCATACAGTCATCCTCAGTGTACAATCAGTTGTTCACAGCACCATTGTATAGTTGTGCTTTCATCACATTCAATTTTCTAACATTTTCAATACCATGCGCAAAAAGGAATAAGAATAAAAGTTAAAGTGAGAAATAACACCCAAAACACCCCATCCCCCGTCCCTCCTATTATTCATTTACTTTTTGTCCTCATTTTTCTATTCATCTGTCCATACACTGTATAAAGGGAGTATGAGCCACAAAGTTTTCATAATCCCAGTCACACAGTGTAAGCTATATAGTTATGCAATCATGTTCAAGAGTCAAAGCAACTGGGCTGTAGTTCAACAGTTTCAGGTATTTCCTTCTAGCTATTCCAATACACTGAAAACTGAAAAAAGGATATCTATATAATGCACAAGAATAACCTCCAGAATGACCTCTCAACTTTATTAGAGATCTCTCAGCCACTGAAACTTTATTTTGTTTCATTTAGCTTCCCCCTTTTGGTCCAAAAAGGCTTTCTCAATCCTATAACGCCAGGGCCCAGCTCATCCCTATGAGTCATGTCCCATGTTTCCAGGGACATTCACACCATTGGGAGTCACGTGTCATGTAGTCACCATACATGTAGTGAATTTACCTGCAAAGTTGGCTTCGAGAGAGAGGCCACATATGAGCAACAGAAGAGGTTCTCTGGGAGTGACTCTTAGGCACAATTATAAGTAGGCTTACCCTCTCCCTTTTAGTAACAAACTTAATAAGGGCAAGCCCCAAGATCGAGGGCTTGGCCTTCTAATTGGGTAGTGCCCAATGCTTGTGAGAATATCAGGAATTCCCCAGGTGGGGAAATTTAATATTTCCACATTTTCCACCAGACCCACAAGGGGGCTTTGCAAATAATCTTCATTCTCTACCTGAATTATTCTGGGATGTATTGGGGCTTCACACTAACCTGCACAAACCAACCAGACCTCACCCCGCAATCAACACTCCATGTAATTATGTTGTTTGAAGAAACTGATCATAAAGTCAAATTATATAATGTGTTACAAAAAATATAGATCTTGCACCCAATAAACTCTCTTCCTTTGGTCCCACACAAAAGCTGAGGTTTTAAAACACCACCACTCTCATCCTTTACCCTTTAGTCTGGTTTACCTTAGTGCTAATCAAGTCCATTTCATTCATATCTCTGCTGAAGTCTGATCTCTTTTTTCAGACTCGTTAACATTTTCTGTATGGGGTAATGCTGGCATTCATAGCTGCCAGACTCTGGCTCTGGGTCTCAGGTGTCACACAGATACCCGAAGTTCCAGAGACTGACCAGGTTATACACAATGAGCTCAGCATCTCAGAATTTAGAAATAACAATTACAACTCAGGAATAGACGTAACTGCTGTAAGAGCTTACAATCTAGGAACCTTTATAGTAAACCTTCCCCTGACAACATATGCTCTCAGATTCAATTCTCAGTATTTGCACATTATATTTAGTCCGTATTAGTGAGGCATTATAGTATTTTTCTTTTCATTTCTGGTTTATTTCACTTACTATACTGTCCTCAAGGTCCATTCACCTCACAACTTCACTCCTTATAGCAGCTCAATATTCTATTCACAGTTTGATTTTTTAAATTTTAATGACTGCATTTTTTATTCTTGTGTTTCTAATTGATTATTTTTCTTATCTGTTTTTGCCTGTTCTTGTTTCTTAATTTCACATTATTTCAAGTTAAAAGTAAGTCTTCGGTGGGGCAAGATGGCGGACTGGTGAGCTGTATGTTTTAGTTACTCCTCCAGGAAAGTAGGTAGAAAGCCAGGAACTGTGTGGACTGGACACCACAGAGCAATCTGACTTCGGGCATACTTCATACAACACTCATGAAAACGTGGAACTCCTGAGATCAGCGAAATCTGTAAGTTTTTGCGGCCAGGGGACCCGCGCACCTCCCTGCCAGTCTCAGTCCCGTGGGAGGAGGGGCTGTCAGCTCCGGGAAGGAGAAGGGAGAACTGCAGTGGCAGGCCTTATCGGAAACTCATTCTACTGATACAAACTCCAACCATAGATAGACTGAGACCAGACACCAGAGAATCTGAGAGCAGCCAGCCCAGCAGAGAGGAGACAGGCATAGAAAAAAAAAAAACAACACGAAAAACTCCAAAATAAAAGCGGAGGATTTTTGGAGTTCTGGTGAACATAGAAAGGGGAAGGGCAGAGCTAGGCCCTGAGGAGCATATGCAAATCCTGAAAAAAAGCTGATCTCTCTGCCCTGTGGACCTTTCCTTAATGGCCCTGGTTGCTTTGTCTCTTAGCATTTCAATAACCAATTAGATCTCTGAGGAGGGCCCCCCTTTTTTTTTTTAATCCCTTTTTCTTTTTCTAAAATAATTACCCTAAGAAGCCCAATACAGAAAGCTTCAAAGACCTGCAGTTTGGGCAGGTCAAGTCAAGAGCAGAACTAAAAGAGCTCTGAGACAAAAGGCAATAATCCAGTGGCTGAGAAAATTCACTAAACACCACAACTTCCCAAGAAAAGGGGGGTGTCCGCTCACAGCCATCATCCTGGTGGACAGGAAACACTCCTGCCCATCGCCAGCCCCATAGCCCAGAGCTGCCCCAGACAACCCAGTGTGACGGAAGCGCTTCAAATAACAGGCACACACCACAAAACTGGGCATGGACATTAGCCTTACCTGCAACCTCAGCTGATTGTCCCAGAGTTGGGAAGGTGGAGCAGTGTGAATTAACAAAGCCCCATTCAGCCATCATTTCAACAAACTGGGAGCCTCCCTACACAGCCCAGCAGCCCAGAACCGCCCTGGGGGGACAGCACTCACCTGTGGCATAGCACAGTCATCCCTCAACAGAGGACCCGGGGTGCACAGCCTGGAAGAGGGACCCACTTGCAAGTCTAAGGAGCCATACACCAATACCAAGGACTTGTGGGTCAGTGGCAGAGACAAACTGTGGCAGGACTGAACTGAAGGATTAGACTATTGCAGCAGCTTTAAAAACTCTAGGATTACCAGAGAGATTTGATTGTTAGGACCACCCCACCCACCCCCCCTGACTGCCCAGAAACACGCTCCATACACAGGGCAGGCAACACCAACTACACACGCAAGCTTCGTACACCAATTGGACCCCACAAGACTCACTCCCACACTCACCAAAAAGGCTAAGCAGGGGAGAACTGGCTTGTGGAGAACAGGTGGCTCGTGGACGCCACCTGCTGGTTAGTTAGAGAAAGTGTACTCCACGAAGCTGTAGATCTGATAAATTAGAGATAAGGATTTCAATTGGTCTACAAATCGTAAAAGAACCCTATCAAGTTCAGCAAATGCCACGAGGCCAAAAACAACAGAAAATTATAAAGCATATGAAAAAAACAGACGATATGGATAACCCAAGCCCAAGCACCCAAATCAAAAGATCAGAAGAGACACAGCACCCAGAGCAGCTACTCAAAGAACTAAAGATGAACAATGAGACCATAGTACGGGATACAAAGGATATCAAGAAGACCCTAGAAGACCATAAAGAAGACATTGCAAGATTAAATAAAAAAATGGATGATCTTATGGAAATTAAAGAAACTGTTGACCAAATTAAAAAGATTCTGGACACTCACAGTACAAGACTAGAGGAAGCTGAACAATGAATCAGTGACCTGGAAGATGACAGAATGGAAAATGAAAGCATAAAAGAAAGAATGGGGAAAAAAATTGAAAAACTCAAAATGGACCTCAGGGATATGATAGATAATATGAAACGTCCGAATATAAGACTCATTGGTGTCCCAGAAGGGGAAGAAAAGGGTAAAGGTCTAGGAAGGGTATTCAAAGAAATTGTTGGGGAAAACTTCCCAAATCTTCTAAACTACATAAATACACAAATCATAAATGCTCAGTGAACTCCAAATACAATAAATCCAAATAAACCCACTCCGAGACATATACTGATCACACTGTCAAACACAGAAGAGAAGGAGCAAGTTCTGAAAGCAGCAAGAGAAAAGCAATTCACCACATACAAAGGAAACAGCATAAGACTAAGTAGTGACTACTCAGCAGCCACCATGGAGGCGAAAGGCAGTGGCACGATATTTTTAAAATTCTGAGTGAGAAAAATTTCCAGCCAAGAATACTTTATCCAGGAAAGCTCTCCTTCAAATTTGAGGGCGAGCTTAAATTTTTCCCAGACAAACAAATGCTGAGAGACTTGGCCAATAAAAGACCTGCCTTGCTTCAGATACTAAAGGGAGCCCTACCAACAGAGAAACAAAAAAGGACAGAGAGACTTGTAGAAAGGTTCAGTACTAAAGAGATTCGGTATGGGTTCAATAAAGGATATTAATAGAGAGAGGGGAAAAATATGACAAACATAAACCAAAGGATAAGATGGCTGATTCAACAAATGCCTTCACGGTTATAACGTTGAATGTAAATGGATTAAACTCCCCAATTAAAAGATACAGATTCGCAGAATGGATCAAAAAAAATGAACCATCAATATGTTGCATACAAGAGACTCTTCTTAGACACAGGGACACAAAGAAACTGAAAGTGAAAGGATGGAAAAATATTTCATGCAAGCTACAGCCAAAGGAAAGCAGGTGTAGCAATATTAATCTCAGATAAAATAGACTTCAAATGCAGGGATGTTTTGAGAGACAAAGAAGGCCACTACATACTAATCAAAGGGGCAATTCAACAAGAAGAAATAACAATCGTAAATGTCTATGCACCCAATCAAAGTGCCACAAAATACATGAGAGAAACACTGGCAAAACTTAAGGAAGCAATGGATGTTTCCAGAATAATTGTGGGAGACTTCAACACATCACTCTCTCCTATAGATAGATCAGCCAGACAGAAGACCAATAAGGAAATTGAAAACCTAAACAATCTGTTAAATGAATTACATTTAACAGACATATACAGGACATTACATCCCAAATCACCAGGATACACACACTTTTCTAGTGCTCATGGAACTTTCTCCAGAATACATCATATGCTGGGACATAAAACAAGCCTCAATAAATTTAAAAAGATTGAAATTATTCAAAGCACATTCTCTGACCACAATGGAATACAATTAGAAGTCAATAACCATCAGAGACTTAGAAAATTCACAAATACCTGGAGGTTAAACAACACACTCCTAAACAATCTGTGGGTTAAAGAAGAAATAGCAAGAGAAATTGCTAAATATATAGAGACGAATGAAAATGAGAACACAACATACCAAAACCTATGGGATGCAGCAAAAGCAGTGCTAAGGGAGAAATTTATAGCACTAAACGCATATATTAAAAAGGAAGAAAGAGCCAAAATCAAAGAACTAATGGATCAACTGAAGAAGTTAGAAAATGAACAACAAACCAATCCTAAACCAAGTAGAAGAAAAGAAATAACAAGGATTAAAGCAGAAATAAATGACGTAGAGAACAAAAAAACAATAGAGAGGAAAAATATCACCAAAAGTTGGTTCTTTGAGAAGATCAACAAGATTGACAAGCCCCTAGCTAGACTGACAAAATCAAAAAGAGAGAAGACCCATATCAACAAAATAATGAATGGAAAAGGTGACATAACTGCAGATCCTGAAGAAATTAAAAAAATTATAAGAGGATACTATGAACAACTGTATGGCAACAAACTGGATAATGTAGAGGAAATGGACAATTTCCTGGAAACATATGAACAGCCTAGACTGACCAGAGAAGAAATAGAAGACCTCAACCAACCCATCACAAGCAAAGAGATCCAATCAGTCATCAAAAATCTTCCCACAAATAAATGCCCAGGGCCAGATGGCTTCACAGGGGAATTCTACCAAACTTTCCAGAAAGAACTGACACCAATCTTACTCAAACTCTTTAAAAACATTGAAGAAAATGGAACACTACCTAACTCATTTTATGAAGCTAACATCAATCTAATACCAAAACCAGGCAAAGATGCTACAAAAAAGGAAAACTACCGGCCAATCTCCCTAATGAATATAGATGCAAAAATCCTCAACAAAATACTTGCAAATCGAATCCAAAGACACATTAAAAAAATCATACACCATGACGAAGTGTGGTTCCTTCCAGGCATGCAAGGATGGTTCAACATAAGAAAATCAATCAATGTATTACAACACATTAAAAACTCGAAAGGGAAAAATCAATTGATCATCTCAATAGATGCTGAAAAAGCATTTGACAAAATCCAACATCCGTTTTTGATAAAAACACTTCAAAAGGTAGGACTCGAAGGAAACTTCCTCAACATGATACAGAGCATATATGAAAAACCCACAGCCAGCATAGTACTCAATGGTGAGAGACTGAAAGCCTTCCCTCTAAGATGAGGAACAAGACAAGGATGCCTTCTGTCACCACTGTTATTCAACATTGTGCTGGAAGTGCTAGCCAGGGCAATCCGGCAAGACAAAGAAATAAAAGGCATCCAAATTGGAAAAGAAGAAGTAAAACTGTCATTGTTTGCAGATGATATGATCTTATATCTAGAAAACCCTGAGAAATCGACGATACAGCTACTAGAGCTAATAAACAAATTTGGCAAAGTAGCAGGATACAAGATTAATGCACATAAGTCAGTCATGTTTCTATATGCTAGAAATGAACAAACTGAAGAGACACTCAAGAAAAAGATAGCATTTTCAATAGCAACTATAAAAATCAAGTACCTAGGAATAAACTTAACCAAAGATGTAAAAGACCTGTACAAAGAAAACTACATAACTCTACTAAAAGAAATAGAAGGGGACCTTAAAAGATGGAAAAATATTCCATGTTCGTGGCTAGGAAGACTAAATGTCATTAAGATGTCAATTCTCCCCAAACTCATCTACAGATTCAATGCAATCCCAATCAAAATTCCAACAACCTACTTTGCAGACTTGGAAAAGCTAGTTATCAAATTTATTTGGAAAGGGAAGATGCCTCGAATTGCTAAAGACACTCTAAAAAAGAAAAACGAAGTGGGAGGACTTACACTCCCTGACTTTGAAGCTTATTATAAAGCCACAGTTGCCAAAACAGCATGGTACTGGCACAAAGATAGACATATAGATCAGTGGAATCGAATTGAGAATTCAGAGATAGACCCTCAGATCTATGGCCGACTGATCTTTGATAAGGCCCCCAAAGTCACTGAACTGAGTCATAATGGTCTTTTCAACAAATGGGGCTGGGAGAGTTGGATATCCATATCCAAAAGAATGAAAGAGCACCCCTACCTCACCCCCTACACAAAAATTAACTCAAAATGTACCAAAGATCTCAATATAAAAGAAAGTACCATAAAACTCCTAGAAGATAATGTAGGAAAACATCTTCAAGATCTTGTATTAGGCGGCCACTTCCTAGACTTTACACCCAAAGCACAAGCAACAAAAGAAAAAAATAGATAAATGGGAACTCCTCAAGCTTAGAAGTTTCTGCACCTCAAAGGAATTTCTCAAAAAGGTAAAGAGGCAGCCAACTCAATGGGAAAAAATTTTTGGAAACCATGTATCTGAGAAAAGACTTATATCTTGCATATATAAAGAACTCCTACAACTCAATGACAATAGTACAGACAGCCCAATTATAAAATGGGCAAAAGATATGAAAAGACAGTTCTCTGAAGAGGAAATACAAATGGCCAAGAAACACATGAAAAAATGTTCAGCTTCACTAGCTATTAGAGAGATGCAAATTAAGACCACAATGAGATACCATCTAACACCGGTTAGAATGGCTGCCATTAAACAAACAGGAACTACAAATGCTGGAGGGGATGTGGAGAAATTGGAACTCTTATTCATTGTTGGTGGGACTGTATAATGGTTCAGCCACTCTGGAAGTCAGTCTGGCAGTTCCTTAGAAAACTAGATATAGAGTTACCATTCAATCCAGCGATTGCACTTCTCGGTATATACCCGGAAGGTCAGAAAGCAGTGACACGAACAGATATCTGCATGCCAGTGTTCATAGCAGCATTATTCACAATTGCCAAGAGATGGAAACAACCCAAATGTCCTTCAACAGATGAGTGGGTAAATAAAATGTGGTATATACACACGATGGAATACTACGCGGCCGTAAGAAGGAACGATCTCGTGAAACATATGACAACATGGATGAACCTTGAAGACATAATGCTGAGCGAAATAAGCCAGGCACAAAAAGAGAAATATTATATGCTACCACTAATGTGAACTTTGAAAAATGTAAAACAAATGGTTTATAACGTAGAATGCAGGGGAACTAGCAAAAGAGAGCAATTAAGGAACGGGGAACAATAATCCAAGAAGAACAGATAAGCTATTTAACGTTCTGGGGATGCCCAGGAATGACTATGGTGTGTTAATTTCTGATGGATATAGTAGGAACAAGTTCACAGAAATGTTGCTATATTAGGTAACTTTCTTGGGGTAAAGTAGGAACATGTTGGAAGTTAAGCAGTTATCTTAGGTTTGTTGTCTTTTTCTTACTCCCTTTTATGGTCTCTTTGAAATGTTCTTTTATTGTATGTTTGTTTTCTTTTTAACTTTTTTTTCATAGAGTTGATTTAAAAAAGAAGGGAAAGTTAAAAAAAAAAAAGAAAAACAAGGAAAAAAAGATGTAGTGCCCCCTTGAGGAGCCTGTGAAGAATGCAGGGGTATTTGCCTACCACACCTCGATGGTTGCTAACGTGACCACAGACATAGGGGACTGGTGGTTTGATGGGTTGAGCCCTCTACCATAAGTTTTACCCTTGGGAAGACGGTTGCTGCAAAGGAGAGGCTAGGCCTCCCTATGGTTGTGCCGAAGAGCCTCCTCCCGAATGCCTTTTTGTTGCTCAGATGTGGCCTCTCTCTCTGGCTAAGCCAACTTGAAAGGTGAAATCACTGCCCTCCCCTCTACGTGGGATCAGACACCCAGGGGAGTGAATCTCCCTGGCAACGTGGAATACAACTCCCGGGGAGGAATGTAGACCTGGCATCGTGGGACGGAGAACATCTTCTTGACCAAAAGGGGGATGTGAAAGGAAATGAAATAAGCTTCAGTGGCAGAGAGATTCCAAAAGGAGCCTAGAGGTCACTCTGGTGGGCACTCTTACGCACACTTTAGACAACCCTTTTTAGGTTCTAAAGAATTGGGGTAGCTGGTGGTGGATACCTGAAACTATCAAACTACAACCCAGAACCCATGAATCTTGAAGACAGTTGTATAAAAATGTAGCTTATGAGGGGTGACAATGGGATTGGGAAAGCCATGAGGACCACACTCGCCTTTGTCTAGTTTATGGATGGATGAGTAGAAAAATAGGGGAAGGAAACAAACAGACAAAGGTACCCAGTGTTCTTTTTTACTTCAATTGCTCTTTTTCACTCTAATTATTATTCTTGTTATTTTTGTGTGTGTTCTAATGAAGGTGTCAGGGATTGATTTGGGTGATGAATGTACAACTATGTAATGGTACTGTAAACAATCGAAAGTACGATTTGTTTTGTATGACTGCGTGGTATGTGAATGTATCTCAATAAAATGATGATAAAAAAAAGTAAGTCTTCATTTTTCTTTTTGATCAGCTTCAATGCAGTAATTTGAAAGTTTTTGTCAAACTGTTATATCAAATTAATTTCATCTGTAGTGAATTCTTGTCCTAATTATTGACTTTTCTGGAAGTCTTTCTTAGGTTTAGAAGACTTTTTTTTCTACGTAGTGAGGAGGGGTGGTTTGTTTAGTTTTTGTTTTCTGCTACTCATCCCCCAACCCAATCATATTTCTCTCTGGTGTCTTTCGGATTGCCTCTACCCAGCCCTCTGGGTTTCTAATCCAGAGCCAAGTTTTTTTTATTTTTTTTTATTTTTTTTATTTTTTTAATTTGTTTCATTTTTTCCTGGAGACAAGGAAAGCATCCAGGCAGAGAGCACAGCATAGCAGAGCCAAGTTTTTACTAGTAGTTTGGTATTACAATTACATGGTGATGTTGAGGCGATCACAGATCTGGTCACAGAGTTAGTGGGAAGCATACCTTGGCTCCTGGTCTCAAGAGAGGGTCTGTGACCTTCTGTCTTCCTAGGCATGCGTTTTCATTCAGCATTCTTTCATGAAAGTAGGGGTGGGCAAGCAACAGCTGCCTAGTTCTAGTCTGGTTGTCCATGCTGCTTTTAAGTCCCTCTTACCTCACAGGTTCAATTATTACCTGCTCCTGGCTCTGGAGCCCAGCAGGCCCACAGTTTTATCCTTCACTACTGGTTTATGTTTCTGATCCATTGAGATGTTTATTACTTTTTGTATTAATTTTTGGTGCACCATAAAAAGAATGTGTGACTTTTACTGATTAAGGATATTAGAGGCCTAAAGGATCTAGTAAAATTTCAAAAATATTTTGCTAATTGTTTGGTAAAAGCTATCAGTGTGTAACAAACTGAAGGTCTAAAATCCCACTACTTATCCAATGTGTAGGTATTTATCCATAATTAAGAAAATTCCTAAAATAAGCAGTTACTAAAGTAACTAACTTCCCACCTCCACTGCTTTTTTGTTAAATGTGGTTTTGTTGAGATATATTCACACGCCATAGAAACCATCTGAAGTATACAATTACTCACTCACAGTATCATCACGTTTTTATGCCTACATCCCCAAGATCAATTTTAGAACATTTTCATTGCCCCAGAAATAAATAAACAGAAAAAATAAAACCCACATCCTCTCATACCCCTTCCCTGCCCATTTATTGATCCGTAGTACCCATGTTTTTTTTAACTTTCAATCACAATTTAACAAGTAGATATAGAAGAAATTTCCAAGAATGTTATGGGTTACAGTACCATAGTTTCAGTTATTTCCTTAGTTGAAGTATAACATATATACAAAAGGTGATAACTTTCAAATTACAATTTAACAAGTAGCTATATAGCAAATTTCAAAGAATGTTATGGGTTACAAAGTTCTGTCGCTTCAGTTCTTTCCTTCTAACTATTCTAATACCCTAGCAACTAAGAAAAAGAAAATTATATAGAGATTCATTATTCATAATCCTTTGTTAAATTCTTTCTTGTCTATTGCTACCCCATCCTCTAGTTTAATCACTTTCCTGATCTTCAGGGATGCCTAGGCAGTGATCACCCTAACTGAAAAGGGATATCAACATTATGGGAAAAGGGGATGAAACTGGTTGATGTCCCATTGCTTTTTTTTGTTTTGAAATTCAGTTTTATTGAGATATATTCACATACGATATGATCATCCATGGTGGGCAATCAACTGTTCATACTACCATTGTATAGCTGTGCATTCATCACCCCAATTTATTTTTGAACATTTTCCTTACACCAGAAAGAATAAAAATAAGAATAAAAAATGAAAGTAAGAAAGAATTCCCCAATTATTCCCCCCATCCTACCATATTTTTCATTTAGTTTTTGTTCCCATTCTTCTACTCATCCATCCATACACTGGATAAAGGGAGTGTGATCCAGAAGGTTTTCCCAATCACATTGTCACCCCTCACAAGCTACATTTTTATACAATCGTCTTCAAGATTCATGGGTTCTGGGTTATAGTTTGATAGTTTCAGGTATTTACTGCTAGCTATTCCAATTCATTAGAACCTAAAAAGAGTTGTCTATATTGTGTGTAAGATTGCGCACCAGAGTGACCTCTCGGCTCCTTTTGGAATCTCTCTGCCACTGAAGCTTATTTCATTTCCTTTCACATCCCCCTTTTGGTCAAGAAGATGCTTTCCATCCCATGAAGCCGGGTCTAGATTCCTCCCCAATAGTCATATTCCACGTTGCCAGGGAGATTCACTTCCCTGGGTGTCTGATCCCACATAGTGGGGAGGGCAGTGATTTCACCTTTCAAGTTGGCTTAGTTAGAGAGAGGGGGCCACATCTGAGCAACAAAGAGGTTCTCTGGGGGAGACTCATAGGCACAATTATAAGTAGGCTTAGCCTCTCCTTTGCAGTAACGAGCTTCATAAGGGCAAGTCCCAAGATAGAGGGCTCAGCATAACAAGCCATCAGTCCTCAATGTTTGTAAGAACATTAGCCACAACCCAGATGGGGAAGTCCAACATTTCCACATTTTCCCCAAGCTCCTCAGGGGGGCCCTGCATATGTATTTTTATTCTCTGCCCAAATTACTTTGGGATATATTGCTATTTCACACTATCCTGTACAAATCTACCAGATCTCACTTCCTGTTCAAATTTCTGTGTAATTATGGTGTTTGAATATACTGACTGCACAAGTTAAATTATTTAGTGTACTACAGAAAATATAGATTCGGCACCAAATAAACATTTCTTTCCTTGGTTTTACATGGAAGTTGAAGTTTTAAAATACAGTCAGTATTGTCCTTTACCCTTTGGCCTGATTTGCCTTATTCCTAACCAGATCTGCTTCATTCATATCTCTAATTGAAGTCTGGACTCTTTTTTAGCTTTTTAAAGAGTTGCTGTATGTGCTAAAACTGACATTCATATCTGCTGAGCTCTAGCTCTGAGTTTCAGGTGTCACACAGATACCCAAAGTTCCAGGGATCGATCAGGTTATACACAAAGGGATCAGTATCTCAGAATTTGGAGATAGCCATTACAATTCAGGAATAGATGTGACTACTGTAAGATCTTACAACCTAGGGAACATTACAATAAGCTTTCCCCTGATAAGCTGTGTTCTAAGATTCAATTCTGAGTTTACACATTGTACTTAGTCCATATTGGTGAAGCATTATAGTGTTTGTCTTTTTGTTTCTGGCATATTTCACCCAAAATGCTGTCTTCAGGATCCATTCACTTTTTGCATTTCTCACAGCTTCAAATCTTCTCGCAGTTGCTCAATATCCCATTGTATGCATACACCACAGTTTACCATTCTGTTCAACCACTGCTTTTTTTATTTTGAAATAAATTCAAATTTATAGGAACAGTTGCAAAAACAGTACTAACCCCATACACAGAATTCCATCATACCCTGACCCCCCTCCCCCAATAGCCCAATCCACCAACTTTAACATGCTGTCACATCGCTATTTTTCCCTCCCTCCCTCCCTCCCTATCATCCATCATCTATTGCTCTGTCTTCTGAACATATGAGAGCTAGCTGCTCACACCCTTGAACAAACACTGTAATTCACATATGCACTTCCCATGAATAAGAACATTCTTTTATGCAATCCCATTAAGCGCAGCTAAGAAGTGCAAGAGATTCAACAATGATACAAAGCTTACATTCTACATTTCCTTTTCCTTATGTCTCAACTGTGACCCTTTGAGCCTCCTGTCCTCCATCCTCCAATCCCATCCAGGTTCATCCTTGGCATTCAATTGTCATCTATTTAGACTGTCTTTTTTTTTTCTATTGTGGAAACATGTATACAGCCTAAATCTTCCCATTCCATCCCCTCCCTAGCCTTCCCTTAGTGGGATTAATCACATTTAGAATGTTGTAATGCTCTTTCCCACCATCCATTACTAGAAATTTCCCTTCACCTCAAACAGCAACCCTACACTCATTTCTTAACTCCCCATTGCCCCTTCCCCCATTTCTCTTAACCCATACTCTACTTTTCATCTCTATGGTTATAGTCTCTGATAATTTCTTTGTGTTTACTGTGGGGCTTAAAATTAACCTCTTAAATCCATAACAATCTTGTTTTTCTTTGATACCACCTTCATTTCAAAAGGACATATAAGCTACGTTCCTATACTCCATCCCTCCACCTTTATATAGTTGTCTAAAATTACATATTTTATGTTGAGTTCAAAACCACTGATTTGTCATTAGAGTTTGTGTATTTTATATCATGTAGGAAGTAAACAGTGGAGTTACAGTTCAAAAATTATTGACTTCTATTTGTATTCCATTGTGTTTGGAGAATGTGCTTTTAGTATATTCATTTTTTTTTAATTTATTGAGGCTTGTTTTATGTCTCAACTTATGGTCCCTTCTGGAGAAAGATCCGTGATAACTAGAGAAAAATGAGTGTCCTGGTGATTTGGGATGTAAGGTACTATATATGTCTGTTAAAATTCTCTATATCTCTTTCTCCTTTCTTTGTTTCTCTGTTGGTTGGGATCCCTTTAGTATCTGAAGTAAGGCAGGTCTTTTTTTTGACAATGATTTTTTAATGCATTTACTGAGAGAGTATAAATTATATACATAATTAAAAATATCACTTTTTACATATCTGATGACAAAAGTGATCTTAAGAGGAGAAAAACACTAAACTAGTAAATACATCCTAAGCCCTATCATTTTGTTCCTTGGGTGGAAGACAGACCAAGAAAGAAGGTGCTTTACTTACTCTTAATGGATTTAATCTCTGGTATTTCTGTGTTTTTTTGAATGATGAGGAAGGTGGTAATTTCATTTGCTAAAATTATGATTAGTCAACTGTAATGAGCTTGAAGATAGTGTACACTGCTTGGTTTTTTTTTTTGTTTTTTTTTTGTTTTTTTTTTTTTTTTTCTGCATTCACCAATATTTATTAATGCTTGGCATGTACAAAAGGCTCTTCTGGTTGCTATGACAGGGATACAAAACAAATGGGCAATGAAATACTTTGTCTCCTAAGACTTAGACTCTAATTGTGACATTAAACACAAACACATGAAATGATGGAAAAATATTTTTTTGATGGATCATCAACTTCTTCTCCCCTACTCTTTTTTTTTAATCATCATTTTATTGAGATATATTCACATACCACGCAGTCATACAAAACAAATTGTACTTTCGATTGTTTACAGTACCATTACATAGTTGTACATTCATCACCTAAATCAATCCCTGACACCTTCATTAGCACACACACAAAAATAACAAGAATAATAATTAGAGTGAAAAAGAGCAATTGAAGTAAAAAAGAACACTGGGTACCTTTGTCTGTTTGTTTGCTTCCCCTACTTTTCTACACATCCATCCATAAACTAGACAAAGTGCAGTTTGGTCCTTATGGCATTCCCAATCCCACTGTCACCCCTCATAAGCTACATTTTTATACAACTGTCTTCGAGATTCATGGGTTCTGGGTTGTAGTTTTTTTTTTTTTTTTTTTTTTTTTTTTAATCATCATTTTATTGAGATATATTCACATACCACGCAGTCATACAAAATAAATTGTACTTTCGATTGTTTACAGTACCATTACATAGTTGTACATTCATCACCTAAATCAATCCCTGACACCTTCATTAGCACACACACAAAAATAACAAGAATAATAATTAGAGTGAAAAAGAGCAATTGAAGTAAAAAAGAACACTGGGTACCTTTGTCTGTTTGTTTCCTTCCCCTATTTTTCTACGCATCCATCCATAAACTAGACAAAGTGGTGTTTGGTCCTTATGGCTTTCCCAATCCCATTGTCACCCCTCATAAGCTACATTTTTATACAACTGTCTTCGAGATTCATGGGTTCTGGGTTGTAGTTTGATAGTTTCAGGTGTCCACCACCAGCTACCCCAATTCTTTAGAACCTAAAAAGGGTTGTCTAAAGTGTGCATAAGAGTGCCCACCAGAGTGACCTCTCGGCTCCTTTTGGAATCTCTCTGCCACTGAAGCTTATTTCATTTCCTTTCACATCCCCCTTTTGGTCAAGAAGATGTTCTCCGTCCCACGGTGCCAGGTCTACATTCCTCCCTGGGAGTCATATTCCACATTGCCAGGGAGATTCACTCCCCTGGGTGTCTGATCCCACGTAGAGGGGAGGGCAGTGATTTCACCTTTCAAGTTGGCTTAGCCAGAGAGAGAGGGCCACATCTGAGCAACAAAGAGGCATTCAGGAGGAGACTCTTAGGCACAAATACAGGGAGGCCTAGCCTCTCCTTTGCAGCAACTGTCTTCCCAAGGGTAAAACTTATGGTAGAGGGCTCAACCCATCAAACCACCAGTCCCCTATGTCTGTGGTCATGTTACCAACCATGGAGGTGGGGTAGGCAAATACCCCTGCATTCTCCACAGGCTCCTCAAGGGGGCACTACATCTTTTTTTTTTTTTCCTTGTTTGTCTTTTTTCTTTTTTTTTTTTTAACTTTCCCTTCTTTTTTAAATCAACTGTATGAAAAAAAAAGTTAAAAAGAAAACAAACATACAATAAAAGAACATTTCAAAGAGACCATAACAAGGGAGTAAGAAAAAGACAACTAACCTAAGATAACTGCTTAACTTCCAACATGTTCCTACTTTACCCCAAGAAAGTTACATAATATAGCAACATTTCAGTGAACTTGTTCCTACTACATCCATCAGAAATTAACAGACCATAGTCATTTCTGGGCATCCCCAGAACATTAAATAGCTTATCTGTTCTTCTTGGATTATTGTTCCCCCTTCCTTAATTGCTCTCTACTGCTAGTTCCCCTACATTCTACATTATAAACCATTTGTTTTACATTTTTCAAAGTTCACATTAGTGGTAGCATATAATATTTCTCTTTTTGTGCCTGGCTTATTTCGCTCAGCATTATGTCTTCAAGGTTCATCCATGTTGTCATATGTTTCACGAGATCGTTCCTTCTTACTGCCGCGTAGTATTCCATCGTGTGTATATACCACATTTTCTTTATCCACTCATCTGTTGAAGGACATTTGGGTTGTTTCCATCTCTTGGCAATTGTGAATAATGCTGCTATGAACATTGGCGTGCAGATATCTGTTCGTGTCACTGCTTTCCGATCTTCCGGGTATATACCGAGAAGTGCAATCGCTGGATCGAATGGTAGCTCTATATCTAGTTTTCTAAGGAACTGCCAGACTGACTTCCAGAGTGGCTGAACCATTATACAGTCCCACCAACAATGAATAAGAGTTCCAATTTCTCCACATCCCCTCCAGCATTTGTAGTTTCCTGTTTGTTTAATGGCAGCCATTCTAACCGGTGTTAGATGGTATCTCATTTTGGTCTTAATTTGCATCTCTCTAATAGCTAGTGAAGCTGAACATTTTTTCATGTGTTTCTTGGCCATTTGTATTTCCTCTTCAGAGAACTGTCTTTTCATATCTTTTGCCCATTTTATAATTGGGCTGTCTGTACTATTGTCATTGAGTTGTAGGATTTCTTTGTATATGCAAGATATCAGTCTTTTGTCAGATACATGGTTTCCAAAAATTTTTTCCCATTGAGTTGGCTGCCTCTTTACCTTTTTGAGAAATTCCTTTGAGGTGCAGAAACTTCTAAGCTTGAGGAGTTCCCATTTATCTATTTTCTCTTTTGTTGCTTGTGCTTTGGGTGTAAAGTCTAGGAAGTGGCCTCCTAATACAAGGTCTTGAAGATGTTTTCCTACATTATCTTCTAGGAGTTTTATGGTACTTTCTTTTATATTGAGATCTTTGGTCCATTTTGAGTTAATTTTTGTGTAGGGGGTGAGGTAGGGGTCCTCTTTCATTCTTTTGGATATGGATATCCAACTCTCCCAGCCCCATTTGTTGAAAAGACCATTATGGCTCAGTTCGGTGACTTTGGGGGCCTTATCAAAGATCAGTCGGCCATAGATCTGAGGGTCTATCTCTGAATTCTCAATTCAATTCCATTGATCTATATGTCTATCTTTGTGCCAGTACCATGCTGTTTTGGCAACTGTGGCTTTATAATAAGCTTCAAAGTCAGGGAGTGTAAGTCCTCCCACTTCGTTTTTCTTTTTTAGAGTGTCTTTAGCAATTCGAGGCATCTTCCCTTTCCAAATAAATTTGATAACTAGCTTTTCCAAGTCTGCAAAGTAGGTTGTTGGAATTTTGATTGGGATTGCATTGAATCTGTAGATGAGTTTGGGGAGAATTGACATCTTAATGACATTTAGCCTTCCTATCCATGAACATGGAATATTTTTCCATCTTTTAAGGTCCCCTTCTATTTCTTTTAGTAGAGTTATGTAGTTTTCTTTGTATAGGTTTTTTACATCTTTGGTTAAGTTTATTCCTAGGTACTTGATTTTTTTAGTTGCTATTGAAAATGGTATCTTTTTCTTGAGTGTCTCTTCAGTTTGTTCATTTCTAGCATATAGAAACATTACTGACTTATGTGCATTAATCTTGTATCCTGCTACTTTGCTAAATTTGTTTATTAGCTCTAGTAGGTGTATCGTCGATTTCTCAGGGTTTTCTAGATATAAGATCATATCGTCTGCAAACAATGACAGTTTTACTTCTTCTTTTCCAATTTGGATGCCTTTTATTTCTTTGTCTTGCCGGATTGCCCTGGCTAGCACTTCCAGCACAATGTTGAATAACAGTGGTGACAGCGGGCATCCTTGTCTTGTTCCTCATCTTAGAGGGAAGGCTTTCAGTCTCTCACCATTGAGTACTATGCTGGCTGTGGGTTTTTCATATATGCTCTTTATCATGTTGAGGAAGTTTCCTTCAATTCCTACCTTTTGAAGTGTTTTTATCAAAAAGGGATGTTGGATTTTGTCATATGCTTTTTCAGCATCTATTGAGATGATCAATTGATTTTTCCCTTTCGAGTTTTTAATGTGTTGTAATACATTGATTGTTTTTCTTATGTTGAACCATCCTTGCATGCCTGGAATGAACCCCACTTGGTCATGGTGTATGATTTTTTTAATGTGTCTTTGGATTCGATTTGCAAGTATTTTGTTGAGGATTTTTGCATCTATATTCATTAGGGAGATTGGCCGGTAGTTTTCCTTTTTTGTAGCATCTTTGCCTGGTTTTGGTATTAGATTGATGTTAGCTTCATAAAATGAGTTAGGTAGTGTTCCATTTTTTTCAATGTTTTGAAAGAGTTTGAGTAAGATTGGTGTCAGTTCTTTCTGGAAAGTTTGGTAGAATTCCCCTGTGAAGCCATCTGGCCCTGGGCATTTATTTGTGGGAAGATTTTTGATGACTGATTGGATCTCTTTGCTTGTGATGGGTTGGTTGAGGTCTTCTATTTCTTCTCTGGTCAGTCTAGGGTGTTCATATGTTTCCAGGAAATTGTCCATTTCTTCTACATTATCCAGTTTGTTGCCATACAGTTGTTCATAATATCCTCTTATAATTTTTTTAATTTCTTCAGGATCTGCAGTTATGTTACCTTTTTCATTCATTATTTTGTTTATATGGGTCTTCTCTCTTTTTGATTTTGTCAGTCTAGCTACAGGCTTGTCAATCTTGTTGATCTTCTCAAAGAACCAACTTTGGGTGATATTTATCCTCTCTATTGTTTTTTTGTTCTCTATGTCATTTATTTCTGCTTTAATCCTTGTTATTTCTTTTCTTGTACTTGGTTTAGGATTGGTTTGCTGTTCATTTTCTAGCTTCTTCAGTTGATCCATTAGTTCTTTGATTTTGGCTCTTTCTTCCTTTTTAATATATGCGTTTAGTGCTATAAATTTCCCCCTTAGCACTGCTTTTGCTGCATCCCATAGGTTTTGGTATGTTGTGTTCTCATTTTCATATATATTTAGCAATTTCTCTTGCTATTTCTTCTTTAACCCACTGATTGTTTAGGAGTGTGTTGTTTAACCTCCAGGTATTTGTGAATTTTCTAAGTCTCTGATGGTTATTGACTTCTAATTGTATTCCATTGTGGTCAGAGAATGTGCTTTGAATAATTTCAATCTTTTTAAATTTATTGAGGCTTGTTTTATGTCCCAGCATATGATCTATTCTGGAGAAAGTTCCGTGAGCACTAGAAAAGTATGTGTATCCTGGTGATTTGGGATGTAATGTCCTGTAGATGTCTGTTAAATCTAATTCATTTATCAGATTGTTTAGGTTTTCAATTTCCTTATTGGTCTTCTGTCTGGTTGATCTATCTATAGGAGAGAGTGATGTGTTGAAGTCTCCCACAATTATTGTGGAAACATCAATTGCTTCCTTTAGTTTTGCCAATGTTTCTCTCATGTATTTTGTGGCACCTTGATTGGGTGCATAGACATTTACGATTGTTATTTCTTCTTGCTGAATTGCCCCTTTTATTAGTTTGTAGTGGCCTTCTTTGTCTCTCAAAACATCCCTGCATTTGAAGTCTATTTTATCTGAGATTAATATTGCTACACCTGCTTTCTTTTGGCTGTAGCTTGCATGAAATATTTTTTTCCATCCTTTCACTTTCAGTTTCTTTGTGTCCCTGTGTCTAAGATGAGTCTCTTGTATGCAACATATTGATGGTTCATTTTTTTTGATCCATTCTGCGAATCTATACCTTTTAATTGGGGAGTTTAATCCATTTACATTCAACGTTAAAACCGTGAAGGCATTTCTTGAATCGGCCATCTTATCCTTTGGATTATGTTTGCCATATTTTTCCCTCTCTCTATTAATATCCTTTATTGTACCCATACCGAATCTCTTTAGTACTGAACCTTTCTCCAGGTCTCTCTGTCCTGTCTTTGTTTCTCTGTCTGTAGGGCTCCCTTTAGTATCTCCAGTAGGGCAGGTCTCTTGTTAGCAAATTCTCTCAGCATTTCTTTGTCTGTGAAAAATTTAAGCTCTCCCTCAAATTTGAAGGAGAGCTTTGCTGGATAAAGTATTCTTGGCTGGAAATTCCTCTCACTCAGAATTTTAAATATATCGTGCCACTGCCTTCTTGCCTCCATGGTGGCTGCTGAGTAGTCACTACTTAGTCTTATGCTGTTTCCTTTGTATGTGGTGAATTGCTTTTCTCTTGCTGCTTTCAGAACTTGCTCCTTCTCTTCTATGTTTGAGAGTGTGATCAGTGTATGTCTCGGAGTGGGTTTTTTTGGATTTATTCTATTTGGAGTTCGCTGAGCATTTATGATTTGTGTATTTATGTTGTTTAGAAGATTTGGGAAGTTTTCCCCAACAATTTCTTTGAATACTCTTCCTAGACCTTTACCCTTTTCTTCCCCTTCTGGGACACCAATGAGTCTTATATTCGGACGTTTCATATCATCTATCATATCCCTGAGGTCCATTTCGAGTTTTTCAATTTTTTTCCCCATTCTTTCTTTTATGCTTTCATTTTCCATTCTGTCATCTTCCAGGTCACTGATTCGTTGTTCAACTTCCTCTAGTCTTGTACTATGAGTGTCCAGAATCTTTTTAATTTGGTCAACAGTTTCTTTAATTTCCATAAGATCATCCATTTTTTTATTTAGTCTTGCAATGTCTTCTTTATGCTCTTCTAGGGTCTTCTTGATTTCCTTCATATCCCGTACTATGGTCTCATTGTTCATCTTTAGTTCTTTGAGTAGCTGCTCTAGGTGGTGTGTCTCTTCTGGTCTTTTGATTTGGGTGCTTGGGCTTGGGTTATCCATATCGTCTGGTTTTTTCATATGCTTTATAATTTTCTGTTGTTTTTGGCCTCGTGGCATTTGCTGAACTTGATAGGGTTCTTTTAGGGTTTGTAGACCAGTTGAAGTCCTTATCTCTAATTTATCAGATCTACAGATTCATGGAGTACACTTTCTCTAACTAACCAGCAGGTGGCGTCCACGAGCCACCTGTTCTCCACAAGCCAGATCTCCCCTTCTTAGCCTTTTTGGTGAGTGGGGGAGTGAGTCTTGTGGGGCCCAATTGGTGTCCCAAGCTTGCGTGTGTAGTTGGTGTTGCCTGCCCTGTATGTGGGGCGTGTTTCTGGGCAGTCGGGGAGGGGGGGTGGCCCTAACAATCAAATCTCCCTGATGATCCTAGAGTTTTAAAGCTGCTGCAATAGTCTAATCCTTCAGTTCAGTCCTGCCACAGTTTGTCTCTGCCACTGACCCACAAGTCTTTGGTATTGGCGTATGGCTCCTGAGACTTGCAAGTGGGCCCCTCTTCCAGGCTGTGCACCCCGGGTCCTCTGTTGAGGGATGACTGTGCTATGTCACAGGTGAGTGCCGTCCCCCCAGGGCAGTTCTGGGCTGCTGGGCTGTGTTGGGAGGCTCCCAGTCTGCTCAAATGATGGCTGAATGGGGCTCTGTTAATTCACAGTGCTCCCCCTTCCCAGCTCTGGGACATTCAGCTGATGTTGCAGGGAAGGCTAATGTCCACGCCCAGTTTTGTGGTGTGTGCCTGTTATTTGAAGCACTTCCGTCACACTGGGTTGTCTGGGGCAGCTCTGGGCTATGGGGCTGGCGATGGGCAGGAGTGTTTCCTGTCCACCAGGATGGTGGCTGTGAGTGGACACCCCCCTTTTCTTGGGAAGTTGTGTTGTTTAGTGAATTTTCTCAGCCACTGGATTATTGCCTTTTGTGTCAGAGCTCTCTTAGTTCTGCTCTTGACTTGACATGCCCAAATTTCAATTCTTTGAAGCTTTCTGTATTGAGCTTCTTAGAGTAATTGTTTTAGAAAAAGCAAAAAGGATTTAAAAAAAAAAAAAATACGGCCCTCCTCAGAGATCTAATGGGTTATTGAAATGCTAATAGACAAAGCAACCAGGGCCATTAAGGAAAGGTGCACAGGGCAGAGAGATCAGCTTTGCTTCGGGATTTGCATATGCGCCTCAAGGCCTGAGCTCCGCCCTTCCCCTTTCTGTGTTCACCAGAACTCCAAAAATCCTCTGCTTTTATTTTGGAGTTTTTTGTGTTGTTTTTTTTCTATGCCTGTCTCCTCTCTGCTGGGCTGGCTGCTCTCAGAGTCTCTGGTGTCTGGTCTCAGTCTATCTATGGTTGGAGTTTGAATCAGTAGAATGAGTTTCCGATAAGAGCAGCCACTGCAATTCTCCCTTCTCCTTCCCGGAGCTGACAGCCCCTCCTCGCCCGGGACTGATCCTGGCAGGGAGGGGCGCGGGTCCCCTGGCCGCAAAAACTTACAGATTTCGCTGATCTCAGCAGTTCCATGTTTTCATGAGTGTTGTATGAAGTATGCCCAAAGACAGATTGCTCTGTGGTGTCCAGTCCACGCAGTTCCTGGCTTTTTACCTACTTTCCTGGAGGAGTAACTAAAACATACAGCTCACCAGTCTGCCATCTTGCCAGGCAGGTCTTTTATTGGCCAAGTCTCTCAGCATTTGATTGTCTGTGAAAAATTTAAGCTCTCCCTCAAATTTGAAGGAGAGTTTTGCTGGATAAAGTATTCTTGGTTGGAAATTTTTCTCTCTCTGAATTTTAAATGTCATGCCACTGCCTTCTCGTTTCCATGGTGGCCGCTGAGTAGTCACAACTTAGTCTTATGTTGTTTCCTTTGAATGTGGTGAATTGCTTTTCTCTTGCTGCTTTCAGGACTTGCTCCTTCTCTTCAGTATTTTACAGTCTGATCAGAATATGTCTCGGAGTGGGTTTATTTGGATTTATTCTATTTGGAGTTCGCTGGGCCTTTATGCTTTGTGTATTTATATTGTGTAGAAGGTTTGGGAAGTTTTCCCCAACAATTTCTTTGAATACACTTTCTAGACCTTTACCCTTCTCTTCCCCTTCTGGGACACCAATGAATCTTTTAAGTTTGCATGTTTTATTTTATCTGTTGTATCCCTGAGATCCATTTCAAGTTTTTCAATTTTTTTCTCCATTCTTTCATTTGTTCTTTCATTTTCTGTTCTGTGGGCTTCTAGGACACTGAGATGTTGTTCAGCTTTCTCTTGTCTTGTATTGTTAATATCCAGAGTTTTTTTAATTTGGCCAACAGTTTCTTTTATTTCCATAAGAGCTTCTATTTTTTTTGTTTACTTTTGCATTGTCTTCTTTATGCTCTTTGAGGGTCTTCTTTATGTCACTTATGTCCTGGGCCATGGTCTTCTTGATGTCCTTTAAATCCTTTACCATGTTTTTGTTCCTCAATTGTAGTTCTTTGATTAATTTTGCAAGGTACAGTGTATCTTCCGCTATTTTGATTTGTGTGTTTGGAGTTGGAGTCTCCATATCTTCTGGTTTTATCATATTCATTAAGATTTTCTGTTGTTTTTGGCCTCTTGGCATTTGATTTGCTTGATAGGGTTCTTTCAAGTTGTAAAGAAAAAGTGATTTTGATCTAATTTTTCAGAAACCTAGTTTGGTGACATACACTTTCTCTAGCCAGCAGATGGCGTCTGTGAGTCACCTATATCCCTCAAGTCAGTTTTCCACCCTGTCTCTGTGGTGTGTGGGGAAATGATTCTTGTGGGGTTCAGTTGGAGAACTCAGTTTGGGTGTGTTACTGGAGCCATCCACCCTGAATGTGGGGCGTGTGTACGGGTGGCCAGGGAAGAAGGGCAGTTTTAATGTTCAAATCCCCCAGGATCTCAGAGATTCAAGGCCACCACAAGAGTCTACGCCTTCATTTCAGTTCAGCCCCAGACCCTCTCTCTTGCTGATCCACAAACCACCGGATTTGGCATAGCGCCCCTGGGTTCTCCGAGCAGATCCCCCCTCCCAGCCACGCTCCTCCAGGAGCTCAGCCAAGGGAATGCCGTGCTACATCACCAGTGCACAAGATTGCATTAAATAACATGGCATTTTAGGGGTCATAATACCTCCAAACCAGCACACTTGCATGCCTGGAGTAAAACTCACTTCATCATGGTGTACAATTCTTTTAATGTGCGGGTGGATTCAATTTGCAAGTATTTTGTTGAGGATTTTTGCATCTGTATTCATTAGAGATTGGTCTGTAGTTTTCTTTTCTTGTAGTATCTTTGCCTGGCTTTGGTATTAGGGAGATGCTGGCTTCATAGACTGAGTTAGGTGGTTTTCCCTCCTCTTCAATTTTTCTTTTGAAGAGTTTAAGCAGGATTGGTATTAATTCGTTCTTGAATGCTTGGTAGAATTCACATGTGAAGCCATCTGGCCCTGGACTTTTCTGTTTTGAAATTTTTTTTTGTTGACTGATTCCATCTCTTTACTTGTGATTCACTTATTGTGGTCTTCTATTTTTTTTAACTCATATTTATTGAGATATATTCATATACCATGGAGTCATACAAAACAAAGAATACATTCAATTGTTTATAGTACCATTATATAGTTGTGCATTCATCATCAAAATTAATTTTTGACATTTTCATTACCACACACACACACAAATAATAAGAATAAAAATTAAAGTGAAAAAGAACAATTAAAGTAAAAAAGAACACTAGGTGCCTTTTTTTTTCTTCTCCCATTTTTCTACTCATCCATCCATAAACTAGACAAAGGGGAGTGTGGTCCATATGGCTTTCCCAATGACCTTGTCACCCCTCATATGTTACATTTTTATACAGTCATCTTCAAGATTCATGAGTTCTGGGTTGTAGTTTGATAGTTTTAGGTATTTACTGAACACCTGAAATTTGGAATTTACTAGCCATTCCAATTCATTAGAACTTAAAAGGGGTTGACTATATTGTGTGTAAGATTGCGCACCAGAGTGACCTCTCGGCTCCTTTTGGAATCTCTCTGCCACTGAAGCTTATTTTATTTCCTTTCACATCCCCCTTTTGGTCAAGAAGATGCTCTCCATCCCATGAAGCCGGGTCTAGATTCCTCCCCAATAGTCATATTCCATGTTGCCAGGGAGATTCACTCCCCCAGGTGTCAGATCCCACATAGAGGAGAGGGCAGTGATTTCACCTTTCAAGTTGGCTTAGCTAGAGAGAGAGGGCCACATCTGAGCAACAAAGAGGCATTCGAGAGTAGGCTCTTAGGCACAATTACAGGGAGGCCTAGCCTCTCCTTTGCAGCAACAGTCTTCCCAAGGGCAAGTCCCATGGTAGAGGGCTCAGCCCATCAAACCACCGGTACCCTATGTCTGTGAGCACATCAGCAACCATAGAGGCGTGGGGGCCCAATACCCCTGCATTGTCCACCAGCTCCTCAAGGGGGCTCTGCATATTTTTTATTGTTTTTTTTTAATTAGCTTTTTTTTAAATCAACTATATCAAAAAATTTTAAAAAAAAAACATACAATAAAAAAAAAAACATTTCAAGCAAACCATACCAAGGAATCTAACATTTTCCTACTCTACCCCAAGAGAATAACTTAATAAAGCAACATTTCTGTGAAACTTGTTTCTACCATGCCCATCAGAAATTAACAAACCATAGTCATTCCTGGGCATTCCCAGAACATTAAATTTACTCACAATAGCTTGTCTGTTCTTACTGGGTTATTGTTCCCCCTTCATTAATTGCTCTCTATCACTAGTTCACCTACATTCTACATTATAAACCATTTATTTTAGGAGTGTGTTGTTTAACCTCCAGGTGTTTGTGAATTTTATAAATCTCTGATAGTTATTGACTTCTAATTGTATTCCATTGTGGTCAGAGAATGTGCTTTGAATAATCTCAATTTTTAAAAAAAAATTATTGAGGCTTGTTTTATGTCCTAGCATATGGTCTATTCTGGAGAAAGTTCTGTGATCACTAGAGAATATGTATCCTAGTGATTTGAGATGTAATGTTCTATATATGTCTGTTAAATAAAATTCATTTATCAGAATGTTTAGGTTTTCAATTTCCTTGTTGGTCTTCTGTCTGGTTGATCTATCTATAGGAGAGAGTGTTGTGTTGAAGTCTCCCAAATTATTGTGGAAACATCCATTGCTTCCTTTAGTTTTGCTGGTGTTTGTCTCGTGTATTTTGTGGCACCATGATTGGGTGCATAAACATTTATGATTGTTATTTCTTCTTGTTGAATTGTCCCTTTTATTAGTATGTAGTGGCCTTCTTTGTCTTTTATAACATCCTTGCATTTAAAGTAATTTTATCTGAGATTAATATTGCTACTCCTGCTTTCTTTTGGCTATAGCTTACATGAAATATTTTTTCCATGCTTTCACTTTCAATTTCTTTGTGTCCCTGTGTCTCAGATGAGTCTCTTGTATGCAACATATTGATGGTTCATATTTTTTGATGCTTTCTGCCAATCTATATCTTTTTATTGGGGAATTTAATCCATTTACATTCAACATTATTCCTGTGAAGGCATTTCTTGAATTGGCCATCCTATCCTTTGGTTTATGTTTGTCAGATATATTTTTTCCCTCTCTCTCTTATTGTCCTTTAATGAACCAATATTGAATCTCTTTACTACAAAACCTTTTTCCATGTCTCTCTCTCCTTTCTTTGTTTCTCTGTCGGTAGGGCTCCCTTTAGTATCTGAAGTAGAGCAGGTCTTTTATTAGCAAATTCTCTCAGCATTTGTTTTGTCTGTGAAACATTTAAGCTCTCCCTCAAATTTAAGGAGATCTTTGCTGGATAAAGTATTCTTGGTTGGAAATTTTTCTCTCCCAGAATTTTAAATTTGTCATGTCACTGCCTTCTCGCCTCCATGGTGGCTGCTGCATAGTCACTACTTAGTCTTATGTTGTTTCCTTTGTATGTGGTGAATTGCTTTTCTCTTGCTGCTTTCAGAACTTGCTCCTTCTCTTCAGTACTTGTCGGTCTGATCAGAATATGTCTTGGAGTGGGTTTATTTGGATTTATTCTATTTGGAGTTCACTGGGCATTTATGCTTTGTGTATTTATATTGTGTAGAAGGTTTGGGAATTTTTCCTCAACAATTTCTTTGAATACTCTTTCTAGACCTTTACCCTTCTCTTCCCCTTCTGGGACACCAATGAGCCTTATATTTGGACATTTTATTTTATCTATCATATGCCTGAGATCCATTTCAATTTTTTTTTATTTTTTGCCCATTCTTTCTTTTGTTCTTTCATTTTCCGTTCTGTGGCCCTTGAAGTTACTGATTTGTTGTTCAGCTTCCTCTAGTCTTGTACTATGAGTATCCAGAATCTTGGTCACCAGTTTCTTTTATTTCCATAAGATCATCTATTTTTTTATTTACTCTTGCAATTTCTTCTTTATGCTCTTCTAGGGTCTTCTTCATGTCCTTTATATCCTGTGCCATGCTCTCGTTGTTTGTCTTTAGTTCGTTTAGTAATTGCTTCAAGTAGTGTGTCTCCTCTGATCTTTTGATTTGGGTGTTTTGGTTTGGGTTATCCATATCATCTGTTTTTTTTCTTTTTTTTACATGCTTTAAAATTTTCTGTTGTTTTTGGCCTCTTGGCATTTGCTTTACCTGAGAGGGTTCTTTTAGGATTTGTAGGATTATTCAAAGGCTAATCTCTAATTTGTCATATCTACAGCTTGGTGGCATACTAACCAGCAGATGGCATCTGTGCATCACTGATTCCCTGAAAGCCAGTTCGCCAAAAAGACAGACCCCCAGCTTTGTCTTTTTGGTGTGTGGGGGTTTGATTCTTGTGGTGTCCAATTGGTGCACCAAGTTTGGGTGTGTTGTTGGTGCTGTCTGCCCTGAATGTGGGGTGTGTGCCTGAGCAGTTAGGAGGGAGGGCAGCTTTAACAATCAAACCTCCCAGGTGTTCCTGGAGCTTTGAGGCTGTTGCAAGAGTCTAAACCTTCATTTCAGTCTCACCACAAATTTTCTCTGCTGCTGACTCAGAAGTCTTTAGTATTGGCTTATGGTCCCTGGGATTTCTGAGTGGGTCCCTCTTCCAAGCCATGCCATTCTAGGGCCTCTGCTGAGGGAAGGTTGTGTTACATCACAAGTGCCCACTGTCCCTTGAGGAAGTCTGGGCCGCTGGGCTGTGTAGGTGCTTTCCTAGCCTGCTGTAAGGATGGCTGTATGAGGTGTGTTAATTTCCCCCTTTTCACAAAGGTCCACCTTCCAAGCTCCGGAACAATTAGCTGTGGGCATGCAAAAGGCTATATTGTCCACACCTATATTGTGGCATGTGCATATGTTGCTGGAAACACTTCCTGTCACTGGGTTTTTTGGCATGGCTTTGGGCTGTGATGCTGGCGCCGGGCAGGAGCGTTCCCAGCCTGCCAGGAAGATGGCTGCAAGGGGCATGGTTAATTTACCCTTTTGGGTCACCTCTGCCTTCCTCACTCTGGGACAATTAGTAGCGTGTGCTTGAAAGAGTATCTTCTATGCCAGATATTGAGGCATTCGTACAGCCCGTTCCTATCGTGCTTCACTGTGTGATTCTCACTGCCATATCTGCAGCCGCTTTTGTTTTATTTTTTAAAAATGAGCTAGTCTGCCTCTAAATGCCAACCCACGGTTTCCCCACACCGCAGCGTGGCTGCCAGATATTCAGCAGGGTTTCTCACTCATTTCAGAACAGAGACTCCCGGTTTCACCAAGTACATGGTCCCTGTGGATTTATCAGACCTTGTCCAGCTTGTGCATCGCTGGAACTGGTGTTCTGGGTGACTTTCTGGCTTTTATGTAGTGTTTTTCATGGAGGTTTTTTTTTTTGCCCTGTCTCTCCTAGCTGCCGTCTTAGGTTCTCTTCTGTTTCTTCTTGAGTCAATGTTACTTGTTCATGCTTTTCTAAGAAGTTGTCCATTTCATCTGAATTGTCTAGTTTGTTGGTACATAGTTGCTCATAGTATCCTCTCATTATCTCCTTTATCTGTTCTGGGTCAATAGTTATGCACCCCCTCCATTTCTGATTTTATTTATTTGCATAGTCTCTGTTTTTTCTTTGTCAGCCTAGCCAGAGGTCCATCAATTTTATTGATTTTCTCAAGAACCAGCTTCTGTTTTTTTTTGATTCTCTGTATTGTTTTTATATTCTCAATTTCCTTTATTTCTGTTCTAATGTTTGTTATTTCATTCCTTCTGTTTGCTTTGTAGTTAGTTTGCTGTTCTTTCCCTAGTTACTCCAGGTGAGCAGTTAAGTTCTCTATTTTTGCTCTTTATTCTTTGTTAGTGTAGTCATTGAGGACAATAAGTTTCCCTCTCAGCATTGCCTTTGCTGCATCACATACATTTTGATATTTTGTGTTCTCATTTTCATTTGCCTTGAGATATTTACTGATTTCTCTTGCAATTTTTTCCTTGACCCACTGGTTGTATAAGAGTGTGTTTTTTAGCCTCCACATATTTGTGAATTTTCCAGGCTTCTGCCTGTTATTCATTCCCAACTTCGTTCCATTATGATTTGAGAAAGTGCTTTGTATAATTTCAATATTTTAAAATTTATTGAGACTTGCTTTGTGACCCACCATGTGGTCTATCTTTGACAACAATCCATGAACATTTAAGAAAAATGTATATCCTGCTCTTTTGGGGTGCAATGTTCTGTAAATGTCTGTTAAGTCTAGTTCATTTATCACACTATTCAAAACCTCTGTTTCCTTATTGATCCTCTGTCTAGATGTTCTATCTGTTGATAAGGGTGGTGTATTGAAGTCTCCAACTATTATCATAGAGGTATCTACTTCTCCTTTAAGTGTTGTCAGTGTTTGCCTCATGTATTTTGGGGCAGTCTGGCTTGGTTCATAAATATTTATGATTTTTATGCCTTCTTGATGAATTGTCCTTTTTATTAATACATATTGTCCTTCTTTGTCTCTTTTAATTGCTTTACATTTGAAGTTCAATTTGTCTGATACTATTATAGCTACTCCCACTCTTTGTGGTTGTTGTTTGCATGAAATGTCTTTTTACAACCTTCCAATTTCAAACTATTTTTCCCTTGGGCCTAAAGTGTGTCTTTTGTAGGCTGCATATAGATGGATCCTGTTTTTTAATCCATTCTGCCAGTCTATGTCTTTTGAATGGGGAGTTTAAGCCATTAACATTTAATGTTATTACTGTAGAGGCAGTACTTTCTTCCACCATTTTGTCTTTTGGGTTTTATGTTTTGCAGGACACTGTTATCGAGTTCTGACTTGGCGGGCCTGGGCCAGGGGAACTGATCAGCCCCTAGGAAAGGTAGTGGGGCACGGGTGGTTGCGCCCTCCACGGCCCCCCGGGCCTGAGAAAGTGGAGCCGAATGCAGGCCCCATTTCCTCACCCCAAAGTAAAAACCATTGGGGAGGGCTTGCCGGAGAAAACCGCCCCCTTTACCTTGCCCACCCACTCCCCGTTACCGGAGCAACTCCCGCCCCTTTTCAATCAACCTCCGCGCCCTCTCAGAACCAATCCAAGCCTTTAACCCTTATAGCTACCCCGCCTTCTAAACCGCCCAATATAAGCTTGTACTCTCCCCCAATAAAGCTCTCTCTCTCTCTCTCTCTTGGTTTCATCACCCTAAGAGAAACGTGTCCCGCCTGTTCCTTTCTCGCCGCCCTCCATACTTGCACGCCTCCCGCCGGGGACCTGGCCAAGTCCCCCGCCTCACCCTCGCCTCCGGGAAAGAGCCCCTGCCGCCGGTACCCTCGGAGCAATCCTGGGAGCCTAGGATTTAGCAACCGGCCGCCACCCTCCCCCAGACGAATCAACTGCGACCGCAACTGGCGCCCAGCGTGGGGCATCTGCAATTGGAAATCGCGGTCCAGTGAAGCCACTCGCTCGCCCGGACGCCTCTCCAGCTCTCCTTCTCCTCGCCTGCAAGGTAAGGGCCGCCTCTCCCTCGCCGCTCCCGGAGCCGCTTCTCCCTCGCCGCTCCGCGTCAGGGGCCACCTCTCCCTCGCCGCTCCGGAGCCGCTCCTCCCTTCCCCACTACCCATTCTTCCGTCTGCCTCTCGTCCTTTTCTTCTATGACCCCCATTCCTCCTAACGCTCTCCCTCTTCCCTTCCATTACTTTGCTGTAGTCCTTTGTGTCTTTGTCTCTTTGTTTGGCGCCCTCTGCTTCTTTGCAACTGCCCCCCCAAACTGCTCTCGCTACTAGAGGGTCCTGCCTTCTATTCTCACCGTCTCTTTCAGCCTCGCGGCCACGATTTACCTCATTTTCTTTACTCAATAATCAACCCCCCTTTTTTCTCTTTTCTCACTCCGCTATGGGTAATCGTCTATCTGCACGCCAAGCACCCCAAGTTCGCGCTCTGGCGGGTCTCCTAGACACACATCGCTGTAAAGTGTCTGTCCGGCAGCTGCAAGTATACTGGGACCTCCTGCTGCCCTTTAACCCATGGCTCACCACTTGCCATCTTTGGGACCCTGTTACTTATGATCGCCTTATTGATCGGGTCACCAACGCCATGGAACATGAGAGCAAGCGCTTCCCTCCCGGCTTGCTCCCCACCTTAATAACCGTCCGCTCCTGCCTTCAAGGCTCCCTCCCCCCTGATTGAGGCCCCATTAAATCCAAGGAGGCCCTATCAACCCAGCCAACAGATTCAGACAGCGATACTAATGTAGACCACGATTCAGACACAGAATCCTTAGTCGAGCAAATTAACAACGCGCTCGAAATCGCCCCCCAAAAACAAAGCAATACTAAGCCTCGCCAAGATGGCGAACTTCCTCCTTCTTCTTCCATCGAGGGGAGGAAGTGCTCCGGCGATGACGTCAGCCCTAAGCTGGGCCGGAAACCGCATGCGCTTTACCCCGCCCTTTCACAGGGCGGAGCTAGTCCACCATCCTATGCCTTAGCCACTCCCACCGCGCCGCCGTCTTGCGACACTTGGGGCCTCCCACTTCCGCCTCCCCCTCCAGCGAGCTCCCCCTCGGAGCCGCTACCGGCAGCTGCCGCCGCCCCTCCCACCCTGCCGACTAACAACCCCTGGCTGCCTTCTACACCTCAAGGCAACCCTTGGGGCAACGCTCCCCCTACCCCCACTCCCGCGCCAAGCCCTCTGCAAGCGCGTCCTCCTTTCTCTCGTGCCTTTCACTGCTTTCCTCTTAACCTTACCCCCACACCACAGAAACCGTATGACTGGTATCCCATTGACTCTAATACTATTAAGCAGCTTCGCAGGGCCGTCAAGGAGGACGGGTTGGGTAGCCCATACGCTTCCCAAATACTGCAGGATCTCGGCATGGACTTTTGCATCCCCCAAGACTGGGCCTCGCTTGCCCGTTCCATTCTTAACCCCGGCCAGTTTATTGATTGGCGTGCTCACTTCCAGGCAGAAGCAGCTAAGCAAAGTGAGCAAGACGCAGCCACTGGAGTCTATCATCCCCCCGAAGCCTATTTAGGCACGGGAGCATTTCTAAATGCGTCTGCTTATATTAATGTCCCTGCCACCTTCTGGACTATCCTCAGAGGCATCGCCTTACGTGCGTTTGCCAACTGCTCTGCCCGTCGACCTGACAGCTTTACCAAGCTCCTCCAGGAGCCAAACGAACCTTTCGCCACCTTCGTATCCAGAGTCGAAGAAACCTGCGCTAGAAAAGTTAGCAACCCCCAAGCCCAGCTAGCTCTCACCCGAGAACTCATTCTAGAAGGGGCTAACCCCCCCTGTAAGCAAGCCATTCTCCCCTTGAGGGAAAAAAGTCTAGATGACTGGGTTCTCGCCTGCAGCGCCTTTGACCCAGCTGCCGCGTCCCTAGCCCAGGCTGTCTCTGGCGCTGTCACTGCCGCCTTAGCCGCCACCACCGGTTGTTTTAAGTGCGGGCAGAGCGGTCATTTTGCACGGGAGTGCCCCAATGCAGAAATCAACCGCCTACCTTTCATGCAGCGTAATGGGCGCCCCCCTCCCACTCCTTGCCCACGCTGCCAGCGTGGCTATCACTGGGCGCGCGACTGCAAGAGCAGCCCCAGAGATCTTAGCAAGAATAGCTTAAAAAACCTCTGCTATCCCTGGTGCCCTGACGGCAGTCAGCGCCAGGGCACTGAGCAAGCTTTAAACTCCAAGCGGGGCAAGCCTCAGCCCCGCCCCTAAGAGGCAGCGTGCCGGCCGGTTCTAATAAAGCTAATCACTTCACCAGCAGTAAAACGCTTCTCTGGACAGTCCCTATCACCCCAGAAAAGCCTACTCGTAAGTTAAGAATAGAGGGGCAATGGTACACAGGCACGCTTGATTCAGGGGCAGAAGTCTCTTGCATGCCCGCTCAGTATGCCACCATGTGCATGGTTCTCGATGGTCCCTCGGTAGTGGGAGCCACCGGTACCTCTACTTCTCTTCAGGCCATGAGACCCATTAAGTGGGAGGATGAAGAGGGCCACTCAGGCACCTTCCGCCCTTTATTTCTACACACCATAGACCAAATTTTATGGGGCCGTGACATCCTCGCCGCCTCTGGGGCAGTGCTTACCACGCAGCCCCCCCCAATAATGTGCGCCACTGCTCGTTTAACACCTCCAGCGCCCGTTCCTCTGCAGTGGGATACTGAGGAACCTATATGGGTAGAGCAGTGGCCCCTTCCCACGCGCAAATTAGTTGCACTCCAAGCCCTTGTATACCTTACCTTAAAGTGGGCCCCTACAGGGTGCAAACTCCCTACAGTTAACTGGCTCGGCCAAGAAAGCGAGGGATCCTGCACACATCTTAATCTTACAGTGCAGCTCCCCACTGATCCCTCCTGGTTACTCAGTCAAACTTGGGGCTTCAGAATCTATGAGAAAGGAGCCGACCGAGGATCACTTATTCTCATAAAAAAGGAGGCTGTAAGCCAACCATGCCAAAATACTGCATTAAAAACACCCTCTGGCATAGGTCCCAAACAAGTCCTTAACCCCCTTTTTCCACAGCCTTCCAGCCGCACCTCAAGTACAAGCAGCGCATCCGGAAACCGCACCTCAGCTACAAACAGCGCATCGCCAACCCCACCACCCCAACCTTTTCTGCCCCCCTCTCATTACTCCTCTCCCCTCCTCGGCCTTATCCAAGCAGCCTTCACCTCAGTGAATTCCTCCAACCCCAATCTTACCTCCTCCTGTTGGCTTTGCCTCTCCACCTCTTCCTCCCTGTATAAGCCAGTTGCCTCCAACCTCTCCTTTTCAGAAAATACAGAGGACAGCCCCTCGAAATGCAAATGGAATACCTCTGCCGTCCCCCTAACCTTTCATTCAGTCTCCTTTACAGGAAAGTGCATCCGCCCTCGCTCAAGTAACTCTCCCAGCCTCACTGCCTGTGCCAGCTACTCATCTCCCAGCAGCTCTGCCAAATTTCTCATTCCTCATAACTCCTCCCAATGGCTCTGCTCCTCTACAGGACTTACCCCCTGCCTTAACGTGCAAACCCTCAATACAACTAATGAAACTTGCCTCCTAATTGTCCTTATCCCTAGGGTCCTATACCACAGCGAGGAAGACTTCTTCCTCCGCCTGGAAAGAACTGCAGCCCCTGCTCCACTGCAAAAGCGAGAGCCCATCACCGTCCTCACGATTGCCTCCCTCCTAGGTCTTGCAGGCGCTGGCACCGGAATCGCTGCATTAGCCAGTCAAGGCTCCGCCCTAACTCACCTCCGGACGGCTGTTGACGAGGACATTCGTCACCTACAAGACGCTATTTCTCATCTTAAAAATTCTGTCAATTCCCTCTCTGAGGTTGTACTCCAAAACCGCCGAGGCCTCGACCTTCTCCTCCTCAAAGAAGGAGGCCTCTGCGCCGCCCTAGGAGAAGAGTGCTGTGTATATGCCAATTCCACAGGTCTCGCCGAGGACAGCCTAAAAAAGGTCCGAGAGGGACTGGAACAACGCAAAAAAGACCGTGAAGCCACCAGCTATTGGTCCCACATCTTTATCCCCCTCCTCCCATACCTCCTCCCTCTCATCGGCCCCCTACTAATGATTATTCTAGCTCTCACCTTAGGACCCTACATTATCCGCAGAATTGTCCAGCTTGTAAGGAAACAAACGGATGCTATTTTTTCCTCGTTCGTGCAAGTCCAGTACCAGCGACTCGCCACCTCTGACGCTCCCTACTCCGAGATGACAACCAACCCTCCGCGACCTCACCGCCACCGGTCAACCCGCCGACCGCGAGGCCCTTCTCGATCGCCTGAACATCGCACCAACCTCGAGCTCCAGCCTCTCTAACTACCATCTACCCCTATCCCTTCCCCCACCTCCCCTTTCCCTCATCCCTTGGCGGATCTCTCCGGTAAGCTTCTTCCTCTAATTAGAAAAGAAGGGGGAAATGCGGGACACTGTTATCGAGTTCTGACTTGGCGGGCCTGGGCCAGGGGAACTGATCAGCCCCTAGGAAAGGTAGTGGGGCACGGGTGGTTGCGCCCTCCACGGCCCCCCGGGCCTGAGAAAGTGGAGCCGAATGCAGGCCCCATTTCCTCACCCCAAAGTAAAAACCATTGGGGAGGGCTTGCCGGAGAAAACCGCCCCCTTTACCTTGCCCACCCACTCCCCGTTACCGGAGCAACTCCCGCCCCTTTTCAATCAACCTCCGCGCCCTCTCAGAACCAATCCAAGCCTTTAACCCTTATAGCTACCCCGCCTTCTAAACCGCCCAATATAAGCTTGTACTCTCCCCCAATAAAGCTCTCTCTCTCTCTCTCTCTTGGTTTCATCACCCTAAGAGAAACGTGTCCCGCCTGTTCCTTTCTCGCCGCCCTCCATACTTGCACGCCTCCCGCCGGGGACCTGGCCAAGTCCCCCGCCTCGCCCTCGCCTCCGGGAAAGAGCCCCCGCCGCCGGTACCCTCGGAGCAATCCTGGGAGCCTAGGATTTAGCAACCGGCCGCCACCCTCCCCCAGACGAATCAACTGCGACCACAATGTTTCATATATTAGTTTTTTTCCTCTCTTTTTACCCTTATTGCTAATCTTCATTTCTGCACCTTTCTCCAGACCTCTCTCTCCTGTCTTTTACTATCTGTCCTAGTGCTCCCTTTAGAATTTCTTATAGAGCCAATCTCTTGTTCAAAAAATCTCTCAGTATCTGTTTTTTTGAAAATACTTTAAACTGTCCCTCATTTTTGATGGACAGTTTTGGTGGTTACAGAATTCTTGGTTGGCAATTTTTTTCTTTCAGTTTCTTAAATATGTCATACCACTGCCTTCTTGCTTCCATGGTTTCTGCTGAGAAATCCTCACATAGTCTTATTGAGCTTCCCTTTTATGTAATGGATTGCTTTTCTCTTGCTGCTTTTAGAATTCTCTCTTTGTCTTTGACATGTGACAATCTGATTAGTAAGTGTCTCAGCATAGGTCTATTCAGATCCATTCTATTTGGGGTACACTGTACTTCTTTGGTCTGTAATTTTATGTCTTTCATAAGAGTTGGGAAGTTTTCAGTGATTATTTTCTGCAGTATTCTTTCTGCCCCTTTCCCTTCTCTTCTTCTAGATCAACCATAACATATATGTTTGAGCACTTCATGTTGTTATTCAGTTCCCTGAGGCCCTCTTCATATTTTTCCATTCTTTTCTCTGTCTGTTCTTTTGAGTGTAGGATTTCAGATGTTGTATCCTGTAGTTCACTGTTCCTTTCTTCTGCCTCTTCAATTCTGCTGTTGTATGTCTCTGTTGTGTTTTTCATCTCTTCTATTGTGCTTTTCATTCCCATAAGTTCAGCCATTTGTTTTTTCAAGCTTTCAGGTTCTTCATATTGTCACTCAGTGTCTTCTTTATATCCTTCATCTCTTTTGCCACATTTTTGTTCTACTTGTTGATTTGATTTAGAACATTTGGAGTGTTAGTTTGTTCCTTGGACTGAGCCATATATTCATGCTTCCTGGTATGACATATGATTTTTTTCTGTTTTCTGGGCATTTGATTTCCTTGATTTGTTTATTCTGGAGGTCTTTTTTTTCTCTTTTACCTAGGATTTTCTTGTTTTATGTCTTTGTTCACTATGTGTTCTTTGACATTCAGTTCAACTAGTATAGGTTCTGTTCAACTGATCAGAATTTTTCAGCTCTTGTTCTTCTGTTTCTTGCTCTGCTTATATGGAAATTTTTTGAGGAGGGTCTTCTTTTATAGAATCAACCCCAGTCAGATTTTCCCAGGACTGAGGAATAGGGTGTAATCAGTGTCAAGTTTCCCTAGGAGAGAGATCCAACAGGGTTCCAGTCTTTCCTGTTAGGCCTTTTGATTCTGTGCTTTTTCTATCCTGCCCAGCAGGTGGTGCTTGTCAGCCTGCAGCTCCTCACTGGCATAAAGTTTTATGATGCCTTTAATTCTCAGCAGACCCTGTGCGTACCAGGGGCATAGTTGAGACAGTCTGAGGTAGAGTGTGGGCTTAAACAATTTCTGTTTTCCAGCCCCTGGGGTCTGAATTCTCTGAATGAGAGCCCCCACTTGTGTGGGCCCTGCCCTCCTTTCTTGGGGGAAGATATTCCCTTCAGAGAATTATCTCCTTCACCAGACTAATTTCTTTGTCTCAGATATTCCTTAACTCTGTCTGGCACTGTCTGTGGCTGTGCTGACAACTGAAAAGGCTGGCTGCTTTCCTTATATTAAAAATTAAAGAAAATAATCCTTTTCAGAACCAGTCTCCAGCCCCCTGGTTCTCCAATCAAGAACTGGAGTTGATATCTGGCTCTATGTGCCCCTTTTTGGGGGGCACAGCCTTTTTCTAGTATTCTGCACTCAGCCAATTCCAAACATCTCTTTTCCCTTCAGCCCCTCCTCCTCTCTACTGCTGAGAGACTGCTGGGTTCCTTTCATGCTTTCTCCATGTTTATCTGTTCTGGGAGCTTTTAATCAGCAGTCCAGATTTTTTAATTATAGCTGCAGTTGGGGCTTGGTTGAGCCAAACCTTCCATTGCTCCTAGTGGAGACTGCTTCTTTATCCCAGAGAAGGGACTCCAAACCAGCCTGCCATGCTAGTGGGAGATGGGTGCCATCCTCCACAGATTGGGAGACTACTTATAGTTCTGTGGTGTGACCTCAGCCCTTTCACCCTTTCCAGACTGTTGTACAATATGTGCCTGGTCACAGAAATCCCCCAAACAGTTGTTGCAGACAGTTCCTGGTTATTTACTAGCTGCCCTAATGGATGAACAAAATTCCACACCTACCTATGCCTCTATCTTGCCCCACCTCCCAGCTTACTTTAAAAATATAGCTTTATTGAGATATGATTCACATACCATATCTGTTCAACTGTTTAATTTTTACAATGAAATGTTTTTTTAATATATTCATAGAGTTGGGGAAACTTCACCATAATCAATTTTAAAATATCCCAATCACCCCCAAAAGAAACCCCCATATTCATTGGCACTCACTCTTCATCCCCTTACCCCAGCCTCCAGTCTATTTTCTGCCAGTATAGTTTTGCTTATTTTGGACATTTTATATAAATGGAATCATACAATATGTTGTCTTTTGTGACTGGCTTCTTTCACTTACCATATGTTTTCAAGATTCATCCATACTGTAGCATGAATCAGTAATACATTCCAAAAAATTTTATATATATATATATCATAAATTTTACCAGTGTAACCATTTTAAGTGTATAACACAGTGGCATTAAATACATTTACAATGTTGTGCTACATCACTCCCATCCATTACCAAAACTTTTTCATCACTCAGGATAGACACTCTGTACCCATTAAGCAGTAACTTTCCATTCTCCTTTCCATTCACCCCTGAGAACATCTAATCTGCTTTTTAACCTCTAGTCTATTTTTTGTCTCTAGGAGTTTGCTTATTCTAGATATTTTATGTAAGTGGATTCATATGATATTTGTCTTTTTTATCTGGCTTCTTTCACTTAGCATAATGTCTTCCAGGTTCACCTATGTTGTAGTAAGTCTCGGAACTTCATTCTTTTTTATGGACAAATAATATTCCATTGTTTATATACTACATTTTGTGTATTCATCAGCTGATGGAATTTAGGTTGTTTCCACTCTTTGGCTATTTGAATAATGCTGCTATGAACATTCATGTACAAGTTTTTGCATGGACATGTGTTTCATTTTCTTGGAAATGAAGGTGTGGAATTACTGAGTTATATAGAAACTGTATGTTTAACCTGAACTGTTAATGCTGAACTGTTTTCCACAGTGGTGCATCATTTTATATTCCCACCAGCAATGTATGAGGGTTCCAATTTCTTGACATTCTCACCAAAATTTATATTGTCTGTCTTTTTTATTGTGTCCATCCTAGTGGTTTTGATTTTTATTTCTCTAATAACTACTGAAGTTGAGCATCCTTTCATGTGCTTATTGGCCATTTGTACATCTTCTCTGGAGAAATGTCTATGCTGATCCTTTGCCCATTTTTTATTTGGGTTATTTGTCTTTTTTATTTTTGTAGTCATCTGTGTATATGTTTGATCTACTACTGCTAAATGGGAGATGAGATTTATGTCTCACTCACCTCTGCTTCCTTCCTGATCTCTGAATACATGCATATCTAATGAAAACATTTGGTGAGCAATAATGATCACATTATTATTAAGAAACCTGTGATCTCATTCTTCTTCCCTGTCCATGCTAACATCACCTATTATTTTGACTTCATTTTATTTATCTCAAAATGAAAGTGAAAAAAATTAAAAAGCCTTTTTTTTTCCCTTCAGGCATGTAGACACAAACAATATGAAAAAGAAGTTTGTCTACTGGAAGAATAGGTAGAAAGCTTATCAACCATTCATAAAACTTGCTACATCTCACTGTATCTGTTGGTTGGTCTAAAATTTCCAAGCACTGGAAACAATGTCAACCATCTCAAACCATACTACACCACTGACATCTTAGATGCAGTATAAATTTTCATGTTGCTAACCTTGAAGACATCTCAGAAAACTGATAGGAAACAGGCACACCATGGCTGAATGTTCAGAGATGTGTCCTTTATTGATAGGAATAAAGTTAAATAGTTAATAATATTTGTTAGCATTGACAGAAAGAGATCACAGGTCATGCTTTAGATTTTGATGTACTCCTCAATTTTTCAATAATTTAAATGATTTTCTGACCACCCAAGATGTATTATCAAACAAGAAATATACTTCATTACTATTACTTTCTATTTTAAATGCCACTTGATTATGGTCCTGTCTTGGTGGATTGAGCATAGCTCTGCTTTAATTTGAAGTGTAGTGATCAAGAGAAATGTGCTTGCTGATTTTGTTTTTTAAACTTCAGACTGAACTTATTTCTATCCAGATGTTGTTATTAAACTTAATATTATACTAATTTATTGTAGATTATGCAAAATATTGCTGTGATTTTTAGATACTATGTACAGTATACACTCAGTTACAGCCAAGGTAAAAAATATGTTCCAATATCTTTACTAAAGTTTGTCTCACAAATCCAAGACATATTGTTTTGATGAGTTATGGGTATTTCTTTCTAATTATAATTATCTTCTTAGTTTCCATTCTATTCAATTGGTTTTCTAGTAACTATTAAGATAAAAGCTTGTACTCCTTTTGCTATGAGATTGTCTATCATGCTTTCTTTCGACCTCTACATTTTAGATCTTGATTGCAGTTGCTATGGACTATTGACAGTAGATTTCAAATGAGAAGTCAGTTAAACATAGGGACAAATGAGTAAAATTTCTTTCCTTATATGCCAAAAATCATTACAAATGTTGTCATGTTTGTTTTTGCCAGATCTAGTGTTACAGCTAATTATCACCCCCTTTCCATGGCTGTAACTGTGAAAGCTGTGTGAGCCATTAGCAAGATTATTTTTTAATCCTCTAATATGATTCTAAATGGTATCTTGATGAAGGACAATTTGCAAAGTAAGGCATGGACAATCTAGGAGATAGTCGTCCTCTATTATTCGGATTGCCCTAGTAAATGGCCCCAAATTTTAGTGCTCACAGCAAAGGAGACCCTTTAGATATTTATGTTGAAGTGGCAAAGGGACATCTGGTTAAAAATGCAAGCCACCAAAAGAGTGATATGCAGTGATATCAGTTTCATTTACTGGTCATTCTGATGTCCTGAAATTGTTCCAAACATGACCAGCTGTCCTTCTATGCTGGCTGAGGGTTCCCCAGCCATAGTCCATGGTGTGTGTGTGATACAGGATTAAGCTTGAAGTGATGAGGCAGGTATGTGCTTGACTGGGCTAGGCTGGTTATCTCAATCCTAGATTTCTGAAATAGCTTCCAGTCTTCCTCCTCAGTCAATCTACACTACTACTATTCTTACTATGTTCCCAGATTCTAAATCATAGCTTTAGTTTTCATCCCCCGCTTTCCTTCTTGAAAACTTCACAGACTCGCCACAGCCTAAAGTTTAATCCATAGTCAATATGATATATAAGGTCTTTAATTACCTTGCCTAACCAACCATTTCACTCACTGTTCTTGAGTCTCAACCACTGGGCCAGGATAGCTAAGTCAGAACATTACTGGGACCAGTATCAGAGTTTTAAGTGGAAAGAGCTAAAATCATAACCTGGGATTCAGCTAGCTGTATCCAGTCCTGGGACATAATGTGGATAAAGACTATTTGAAGTCTGTGTATGGAAGACTTGAGAAAGAATGGAGTGGAAAGTGTATGTCAGGGTAAGCCAGGACTTAGTATTTGAACTAAGAGTATGCTAGGAGTTATTGGCTATGCATTTTATGTGGTACCTAGTGTCAGTTGGTTGAAACAGGTATAGTTTGTTAAAGGAGTCACACTGGGCAGGACAAAATTTCTTCTCATCTTCATCTCCATCCCCCACTGCACGTCCCCCTGTGCCTTGTGCTAGGTAGGACCATAGCCCTACTCAAGCCCAGATACTTTGATTGACCTCAGTGGTTCCATGAGGAATCTATGTTTTTTTGTATGAACAATTCTGGTTTCCAGTTCCCAAATCTTCTCCTGTGGAGGAGGATAAAGCATAGCCAAAATGGAAGGGGTCAGGAACAAATAGGGGTATGGCAAGTTGGAGAGACCTGGGCAAGCATCCAGAACCCTATATGACACAGAGTAGGTGCTAATTATTAATTGTTGAATAAAAAGTCAAATATAATGGGGAGAATGAATATTATCTGCAGCTAGGTTTTATGGACAAGATTGGGCTGGAATCTAAAGTGGTTGAGATGATAATGAATTCAGTTTTTAATATGTTGAGTTTGAGATGCCTGTTGGAAATGCCCAGTAAGCCCCTTGATATACATCTTTGAAGATGAGTGCTGAGAGAGAGATCTGGCTGGAGAGATAAGTAAACTTGAAGTTATCAGCACATATTGGTATTTGAAATCTAGGGAACAGTTGATATCTTCCAGGAAGAGTGTATGGGGTGAGAGAAGGGGTCTGAGGAAAGAACTCTGGAGAACACCAACACAAGGACTGGATTGAGTCTGAGTGAAGGAAAAGAGACAAGCAAAAGAATTAGGAGAAGCAGCAAATAATGGTTTCATGGAAGTTGAATTGAGAAAGAGTTTCAGTAAGGATGGAGAGATCAATGGGAAGATGAAATGCTGCAGAATAACTGTTTTAGTTCCCTGGGCTGCTCAAACAAATTCTATTAAATGAGTCTGGTTAAATAATGGAAATTTATAAGCTTACACTTTTGAGGTAAAATAAAGTCAAAATCAAGGAATCATTAGGGAGATGCTTTATTTCTGAAGACTGGCATTCTGGGGCTGGCTGCTGACAATCCTTGGTCCTTGGTTCCTCTGTCACATGACAATTCACATAGCAGTGTCTCCTGGCCTCTCCCTTCTCTTCCTGGTTCTGTTGATGCTCAGCTTCTGGATGCTCCCTCTGGCTTTCTCTCTCTGCCTGAATTTCATTCCACTAATAGAGGACTCCAGTAATAGGATTAAAACCCATCCTGATTGAGGCGGGCCACACCTTAACTGAAGTAACGTCATCAAAAGGTCTTACAATGAATTCACACCGCAGGAATGGATTTGATTTAAGAAAATGTTTTTTTTGAGGTACATGCAGCTTCAGACCACCACGGAAACCAAGAAAGTATGAACAGAAATGTGTCTATTGGATATGGCCATATCGAGGTCATTGGTGGCTTCAGCAATGGTTGTTTCAGTAGAGTGAGGAAATATGTTCATTTTGTTCTGAGATGAGCAAGTAGATATAGCAATGTGGATTACTCTTTTAAATATATTTTGTTGAGAAAGAAAGAGAGAGAAAAGGAAGTAGCTAGAAGCATGTTCAAAGTAAAGAGAGAATATTTTAAAGGAGGGAAAGACATGAGTAGATACATAGGTAGAAGGGAAGGGATCAGTAAAGCAGGAGAATTTGAAATTAAAAGGCCTTGAAGGAGTAAGGGAAGGATTGAAATGAGAGCATTGGTGGGGCAGGGTTGAGGGTGTAGCCCTGAACAAGGGGAGGGATATCTCTTCTTCTGACCAGAAGAAAAAATAGATGGGTACGTTATAGGAATGTTTGCAGAGTGAAAGGAAGTCAAGTGGGTTGTGGTAGATTGAATACCCCAACAAAGACATGTTCTCAATCTTAATGAGTATTCCTATGGGCATGAAATCATTTGTAAATAGGACATTTTGAAGATAAATTATCAGTTAAGGTGTGTACTCATTTGTGAATAGGATCTTCTAAGATCCTCTTTAGGTGTAGCCTAACTGGACTGGAGTCCTTATTAAGGGAAGAAATTCAGATGCAGCCAAAGGAGCCAGAAGCCGAGGTCAGCAGAAACTGAAAGAGTAGACACAAACAAGGAGAAAAATCTCTTCGTGTGACAGAAAGTAGAAATACAAGCCAAAGGATATCAAGGACCCCAAGGATTATGGCAAGTCAGCACTAGAATGCTGCTAATTTGGAGGAGCAAGCAAAACCTTGCCAACTCCTTGATTTTGGACTTCTAGTCTCCAAAGCTGTGAGCCAATAAGTTCTTGTTGTTAAGCCAACTCATTGTGTGGTATTTGTCATAGCAGCTTGGCAAACCAAGATAGAGGTTCATGTTTTGTATCAGCTACCTCTTACCTTGTGACCTTATTGTTTCAGGGTCATTTGGTTATTAATTCAGTCCCAGCCCCTGCTCTGAGTGGGCTCTGACCAACATCAGCTGGTGCAACCTGTCAATTTCTCCCCTCATGCCCATGGTGCCTACCACCCTGGCATTTTCCTGTCAAAGTTGAAGCTTGAGACATGGTGGCACTGACTGGGGTGCTCATGTATGTGTAGCTGGAAATGTGGGGGAGTTAATGCCCAGTGGTGCAAACTTTTGGACTGATGAAAGACAGGAGCTGGCCAATAACAACTTCTCTTTCCACCTGCCTTGCAGAATGATCTGAGATGCAAGTCATGTTTATACTATCTCTCTGAAAATGATCCTGCCAGGTGAGCTTGATACCAATGCACCTTCATACTGGCTTTCATTCCTTTCCTCTCCTTTTCACTCCCTTCTGCTTCTCTGGGATTATACTCTGTAATAACTGTTTTAGAGAGAAACTTGGTTTCTGTAGGTCAAAATGGTTGAACTTTAGCAATTTCATATGGTTCAGCAAATTAGTAGCACATAAACCTTTGCTTTGCTTTCTGGGAAACCCAGGTTAAGTCACACCTTAGGAAAGTCTTAGGAAAGTAGGGCGTATGGTCACCAGCTAAACATGAACTCTTACTAACAGCTACCTTTTATGGAGTACTTGCTGTGTGTCAGACACTGTGCTAATTGTTTTACAAACATAATCTTCTCTAAGATAAGATAAGCAGGTATTATTAATCCTGTTTTACTGATGAGGAAACTGAGGTGAAAAGAGGTTAAATAACTTGCTCAAGACCATACAGATAGTGAATGGTAGAAGCAGATTTCAAACCCAAGTCTATCTCATTTCCAAACCTGTGCTTTTTTTTTTACAGTATTATTTTATCTTGACATAGATAAATGTGATAGGGAGCTAAGCAAAGACCATTAAAAAGTCTAGTTTATTTGACCAGAGGTAGTGAGAACCTAGCTAAGGTTTAAAGTCATGAGTATATAGTGACTCCAGTTCATTCAGTGGTAAAGTTTTCTTCAGCTGTGTTCAGCTTTTTGGCCATAGGATTAGAGAAGCCTGGCCATTGAATTGATTCAGATTCAAGAGTGGGGTATGATTTTTATAGTCAAGGAGAGAAAGTGGAAAGAAAAGGGAGCAAGAGGGTTGAGGATGCTGGCAAGAGAATATAGTAATTGACCATGTGTCCAGACTGTGTAGGGAAAAAGTGAGACCAGGTGGGGGGCTACGAACTAGGAGAGGATGGAGGGGTTTTGAAATCAAAGAGCAGATTTATTGGGGAGTAAAGTGTTGGAAAGCCTGTAGGATAGGAGTTGTATTCAGAATAGGAACCTGGCTTGAAGATTTCAAAGGTGGAGTATTTCCCAAAGGAGTGGGTTGCTGACATACAGTGAAGGTGAAAGTTATTGGAATTGAGGACATTGTGACCCTGTGAGGTCCTGATGGTATATTGATCAGCCTTGTGGATTTGGAAATCATCTAGGATGATGGTGGGACTAGAGGTGGATTGTGAACCAGACGCCAGAATTCTCAACAGACAGGTCCAGGAACAAGGGTAAAGTTAGTGTGATTTTCAAAGAAGATTAATAGTTTAGAGCAGAGGTCACCGAACTACCCACAGGACAAATCTGGTCTTATTGCCTGTTTTTTTTCGTGAACAGTTTTGTTGGAACCCAGTCATGCCCATTTGCTTACATATTGTCTATGGCTGCTTTCGTGCTATTAGAGTGGCATCAAGTAGTTTTGAAAAAGACAGTATGGTCCACAAAGCTTAAGACATTAACTATGTGGTTCTTTAAAGAAAAACTTTGCCAACCCCAGGTTTAGAAAATGCAGCAGGGGGTAAGGAGAATGGTGACACAGCCTTCTATAACTGTCATCCCAGCCCAGTAAAGTGGAAGAAAAAACAGGCTTGAGATGGCTATAAAGGATGTGGTGTCGTAGAGAAGAGCAAGCTTTCAATTAGCAACAGGAGGTAGAGTGAGCATTCATGGAAGAAGTGGCAGACTTAGGAGGGGACTTTGTTTTATTATGAAATAAGAGTTCCAGACAGTGTAGTGGCCGTGTTGGGAGAGGGGGGAGGAACAAGAAATTGGATAGAGAAAGGGAAATAGGAGTGGGGTTGAAAAAATTGTTGGACTGGTGATATCCAGCCAGAGTTTGCAATTTTGGTGGTGCCTAAGGATTAGAGGCATTAAAAGGCAAGGAGGAATTTGCCTGAGGTTCTCATTTGGGTTAGGCAGAGCTACTTTCAGATTGCCTCTAGTTTTGCAAGGAATTCCAAATTCAAAAAGCAATTTTGGCGGGGTGGTTTCCAAAGCAGACCTAGGCCTCTCTAATTTTCTTTTGGCAGTGTGAGAAAAATATCAGCCAGTACTTTTTGATTAGGGAGTACGATCCTATTTACCCCCATTGGAATATTCATGCATTTTACTTTCTGTCAGTGGAGTTACAAAGATTGTAAATTCCCTTTTTCATATCCTAGCTAAAGGATGTTCATGACGGTAACTCTAGTTTGAAGAGAGTGCACTTAAAAATATATCTAGGAGGCATCCCTAGATCAGAATCATCTTCTTTCTTATCTATTTTGAATGTTCAGATCTATAAGTTTTATGAAGACAGGGACCATATTTGGCTTCTTCATTATTGTGTTTCCAGGGCCTAGGAGTAGTGAGACTCGACATTTTTGTTGGATGAATGAATGAGAAACTGTTTTACCCTTAATGGGATATGACTTCAGTATCAGTGTTGAAAGTACTGGAAAGTGCCACTTAAGATTTTCCATGAAAACTAGTGCTTGCTCAAACTGGAAGCAAAACAAAACAAAACAAAACTGTAGACTACTGAATTTTAAAAAAATACACAGGAGATCAACTATTTTAAGAAAGTCTTAGGCAAAATTCTGATCTGAGTCATATTAACATTGGTGGATTGTTAAGGAATGTGTCATTTTCAGCATGATTTTAAAAGAATGATGCTTGAGTGGCTGAGATAGGGTGTGGGTAGAAGGGGCAGAAGGCAAAAGGTAAATGGTGAAGGACACAAGAACTAGATTTTCAACTACAGGATTTTATACTCAAAATCACGAAGACAGTCATTGCCAGAGTAGGGAAAGGACTTGAGAGTTAATTCAAAGTGTTGTACATCTGTGATTGTCATGATAAGAATAGAAATAGAACCAGGGGTCTTGTCTTGCCTTTGGTTATTGTGAGAAATGATGTTGACAAGACCATGGCCTCAAGTTGTTTACTTTGAGAGAAACCATATCAAGTTTGAACTATAGAGAGACAGTACAGCATGGTGGTTAAGAGCCTGGGCTATTTAGCTTCAAGTCCTAGCTCTTCTACTTATCTGCATAGCCTTGAGAAAAGTATTTAACTTCTCTATGCCTCAGTTTCTTCATCAGTAAAATGGAGTTAATAATAGTACCTACCTTATATATACTATTTTGGGAGTATTAAGTTATTACTTAATCATTATTTTGTATCTCTATCTATCCCTATCTTTCTATATCATGAGTTATGTCTCTATCTATATCTCTATAGTACATAGTGTGTTTTATATAGTGCTTGTTACATAGTAAGTACTCAATGGTCATTAGCTATTTTTATTATATTTGGTATAAAGTAGAAAAAGCTCCAGTTGTTGTTTTACTGGATTAGGTATAGCTTCTCAGGTACTGAGTTCAATAATCAAATGAAAGCTTTTGCTTAAACTTAACTCAGCTTTGGCCATTTTGGCATTTTGTGCATATTATGGAAGAGGATTTTACAGTTTGCTGAAGAATGTGATCTTGTGGTCTGCACATTTTTATCTTCTTTGCTCTATGAGTATCTAGAAGGACAATTCTAAAAATCTTGTGGATGGAGAGAGATAGATATAGATATAGATATAGAGATAGAGATAGATAGATGGATAGATAGAACAGAAAATAACATCCAGAGATTGCCATTAGTGATATTTTCTGTGGTGTACTTCAAAATATTACCATAGGGTGCAGCTCTCCCCATACTCTGGAATCACAAGCAAAGTTCAGTTTTTAAAGGCTTGGGCAGATGGAGAGAGAGTGATGAAAGCAACTTAAAATTTATATCTTATTAAACTGAAAATAGTCCTTTTTTTAAAAAAATAAAGTTGTGATATGTTTCAGCTTTGACTGTCATAATAGACAAATGCTTCTAGAAAAATCATAACATCTATTTGAAGATTTTAGATTCACATCAGAAAATGAGAAACTCTTTTAAAAACGTGATCTAAAATGAATCTGGTAAGAAACCATATTAGATACTAATATATATGTGCATCTATATGTCAGTCTCCAAAAGACTGCTGTGAAGGACGTCAAATTGATGACTAAATGTTCTTGCTCTAGAGGTAGGGTTGGGGAGGTACAGGTCAAATGTCCAGAGTCATTTGCTTATGTACCCCTGATATCTATACTAGGTGTCTAACACAGTTGTAGGCTTTAAATACCGATGGAGTTGATGGATCCACCTGTGTATCTTGTGGATAGTACACAATGAGAGAGAAAATTTCAATTTCTCTTGCCCTGTTTATGACCAAAGTTTTGGTTCCTCTAATTCTGTGCCTACTGAACTAAATCCCTTTGCAGGAGGTATCAGAGGCTGGTGCAACTTGGATGAGTGGGGTTTTTCAGAGTTTGAACAGGAAATTCGTAGCTGAGGCAGAAGAGAGCATCCTCTGGGCGATGCGGTCATGGATAAGTCTTTTCTTCTTTATAGCATTCTCTATTGGCTGATTAAATTTTTTTGCAGTAAGTAGGTAGTACTTTTTTTAAAAAAAAGAAATTTGTTTATTGAGGGCAAGAGGATGCAAACAATATAAAAATTAATAGCTTATCTGGAATTTAATTGACTTTTCTTCCACTACTTGTCAAACGGGAGTTGGATTTTATTTGTACATTTTCTAAGGACCCGGATCTGTTATAAAATTCTTATGCAGACGGAAGCTGTAGGGTAGATTACTTAAGCGACTCGAGATAATTCTTACGAGGGCGGAAGGGAATTAATTCCTCAATTCTGCCTACTTCTTTCCCTTCTGTTTCGTGTGTACTACAAAATAGTCACTACATGCGGTGCTGAGCCCAACAATTAGCGACAAGAAGCCCTGGTAGCCCACTTTGCCATCTCAACACTAGTCCAGATCCTTCATTATTTTGTCCGCAGCCAGAGGGTCTTTTTGATTTTCCCAAAATCCGGGGAACTCCCTTTCCATGAATACTCTCAGGTCCTCCTTTGTTAAGTAGCCTTTGTCCCTGGCAAATCTGTGAAACGTAAACATCATAGTTTCCAGGGTGTGTCCCATTTGACATGGCATTTTGGTGAGGTCTGTTGAAACCTTGGCTGGGAGGCTCAGGGCGGGCGCTCGGCGAGCTGGGACACGGAGCCACTGAGCACTGCGCGGCGGGCTCAGCGCCTTAGTATGTGGAGGCGGGTGGGGAGAGGGAGGAGACGCAGGACTTGCGCGGGCAGCAGTGTAGTACTTTTGTAATCAAAATAAAACAACCCTATTTCAATTTTGAAAGAGCAAACAAAGAAAATAAGGCAAGTTCAAAACTAGATGAAATACAAACCTCCGGAGGTCTTGGAAGTGAGCCCAAATGGTCTACAGAATTGAAGGGGGCTAAATGTTGGTATCGACATTGGGGTATGGAGCCAAAAGTTCAGGTTCTGGGTGATAAAAACAAGCATAGATGAAATTCCTGACAAGTTTTGTGTATGCTTGAGGTGGGAGTCAAGCTCCCTTGACTCGCTTCTGGTCCATAGCCCATGAATTGTGGGTAGGAGGTCCATACTCAGGTTCCTGCTCTGGGATTATTGGGATGGCTAACGGTTGTGGAGTGGCGGGTAGGGTGTTAATGGGCCAGATGCAGGCGCCTCTCCATTCCTGGAATCCTGGGTCATTTCCAACAAACGACACTGTATTCTCCATATCTTGGTACACAGGAATGTTATACCCATGATGTAGAACAGCCAGGAATCCTGCATGGTACTCCAGAGGGGTTGGTGGAGGAGAATCAACTTAAACAAGGTGGACCTGAGCATATTCAGCTGCCTAGTTCCCCTCCCTACTCCTCCAGGCCAGTTGAGATTCCTGGTGGCTGTGAACAGCTATGGTTGTAGGAGAAAACCTGGAAGTTTGCTAGAGTCAGCTTCATTTTTTTCAGAGGGGGAGGTTGGTGTGTGTGTGTGTTGGGGCAAGAAGCAGGAGAAAATGGGCACACTCACAGTAGCACTAGCTACTTTGCCTTGGCTTTAGTCAATTATGCCTTGAATAAAGTTATTCAGTCATGTCATGGCATTAGTCCTCAAAGTGTTCTAGTCCCAGTAATCAGAGAAATTGGGCCTCTTCCATATTCCCGAGATTCCTGATGGAAAGCCACAGGAAACTGAGTTCCCCCTTCCTTTGTGTGTATATGTGTGTGTGCACACATGTGAGAGAGAAAGAGAGCAAGAGAGCACAAAAGGAAAGTCAAAGGAGCCAGCAGAACTGATATCTGGACCAGGAAGCCAAAGGTAAAAAAATATGAATGGGGCATCATAATTCATAGGAATGGAGGCAGCTGTCAAAGCTGGAGTACAGGTTTAGGAATCTAAGTTCCAGGAGACAAGAGAAAAAAGTTGTGGAAAATAATTTAGATGACTAGGAATCTAAAAGACAGATACTACCAACTAATATTTTTGAAATTTGTCATTCTTGGTGTTAGAAATGTTTTGCTTAGCATATACACCTCTTTTACTCTGTTGGATCTTTATAGCTGTGTTGTATTAGCCAATTGCTTAATGTGTTTATTTCCTTAACTCTACTAGAATTTGATAAGAAGTGGAGCTTCATCAGATAAAATAATTGACAACGATGGAAGACTCATGATTTTACCCTCTCAGCATTGAAATATGCCTTTGTATGTTGATTGGAAAAGAAAGACATTAGGGACCTGTTTTAGTTTCCTAGGCTGTTCCAAGCAAATACCATGAAATAGGTTGGCTTAAACAATAGGAATTTATTAGATTACAGTTTTGAGGCTGTGAAAATGTCCAAATCATCCAGGTGATGCTTTCTTCCTGAAGATGGGCTGTCAGTGATCCTTGGATCCTGTGCCACATGGCAAAGCACATGGCAGCGTCTGCTTGTCTGGGTTTTGTTGCTTTCACCTTCTTGCTCCTATGGCTCTCTCTCTCTCTCTTTCTCTCCCCCCCCCCCCCTTCATTCCATTTATAAAGGACTCCCATTATAGGATTAAGGTCCATCCTGATTGAGTTAGGCCACACCTTAACTGAAGTAGCCTCATCAAAAGGCCCTACTTACAATGAGTTCACACCCACAGGAATGGATTAGATTTAAGAACACGTTTTTCTGTGGCACATACAGCTTCAAACCACCATAGCCACCAACTTATTTTTCTGTTTAGTTGAGAAATGTCATGTCATTGTGTGATTGGCTTTATTTTCAAACAGATTTTTCAGGCCAACTTTGTTTCTCTAACCCAGCATTGCTTCTTTTCTGTCACTTGGCTTATTTAAAATATGAAACTGGGAAACAGGCAATTGAGGCCGCAAGATGACTATGTCACTGATTTGGTATGTGGTCTTGGATGAAATGCTTAACATATGAGGCAATGAAAGTTAAATGTGGTTCAAAGGACTGTAAATACTGACCCATCTCATTAAGATAATGTTTAGATCAGTACATTTATTTTGTACCTCAAACCAAAAAAAAAAAAAAAAAAAAAAACCATAATAAGCCCACCCCTTTAACTCCCTGTCCCTTTATTATTCCCTCTTCCCTTCCCTTCCAATAACTGCTGATCAAGTCCAGAGTACATAGGGTCCCTTTCCAAGGTGTTTCTCATCCTTCTTGGTCTGGTTTCTTGAACAGTCCAGCAACATCTTTTGAAGATAATTTTGATGCTTGGTCTTTGTAATGGGGAGTTCTATTTGGGAAAACAAAGAAATCTTTTTTGATAATCTTATTTGGCTCATGTGGATTCAGAATGGGTATGTTGAGGGGTCTAGGCCTGATCTCAGTTCTGACAGTGGCTCATAGTAGGCACCCAAGCCCTTCTGAGGGATAATAGAAGGTCACCAGTCATCTTGGGAGAAATAGGAGACTATGTCCAAGAAAGTCCAGAAGAGGACTTGATGCTTGAAGCCATCTGAGAAACCCTAGGACCATAAACATCAATTTATTCCTGACTCTATCAATAAAATGAGTATTAAATAACTTGTCTCCTATGTAGCTCATATGACTATCATGTATATTAGATTAAAAATTGTAAGAAGCAGTAATGTATTTGAACTCCTTAGAAACATAATTTCAAGGCATAATCATAATAAAATAGGGTCATTATATTATCATGTCTGTTTAGGAGATCTGGCGATGTACTGTGATTCCTGCTAATGCAGTTTGTAATAGTCAGGAGTCCAAATGCCTCTTTTCTAGTTCTAATTTATTTGCATAGTTATAGCAAAATCTCTTCCTAGTGGGACTATATTAGAGCAGTATCTTCAGGGTTGTTCCAAATGGGGAAACTATTTTAAAGCTCTTCTTTAAAACATATAAATCTATTCTGGAGTATATCAGGATTCAGTTCAGTTGCAAATAGGAGAAAAACCCTTCTTCCAACACCCAGGCTGGAAAATTTGTCATCTTTGACACCTCCTCAATTCCTTTGCTCTCCCTCTCAATATTATAGATTTTACTGCCTGTGGCAGACACTGACAGTTATACCTCCAAATATTCATTTGTCCCTTCATTTGTTTTTTTAGTAAGAAAGCTGGATTTTTAGTGGGGCACATTGCCCTCATATAAAAGCCAATATTTCTCAGCTTCCCTTGCACATGGTCGTGTGACTATGTTCTGGGTTAATGAGATAAAAGTGGGAGTGTTTTGTGATATTTCCAGGAAGTCTCCTTAAAAAGATAGAGGGTACAATTTCTTCTCTTCTTCCTCTAACACACTATCTGGAACATGGATGCAATGGCTGGAATTCTAGCATCCATCTTGGACCATGAAGACCCATACCCTAGGAAAAGCAGTGTACTGATAGATGAAGTCTGAGTCCCTGAAGAGTTAATGGTGTCACTGTACTAATGCTGGACTGCTGGCTGAAATTCTGTCTTATTTAAGGCATCCTTATTTTGTAGTGATACCCAAAGAGTAATAGTTTTGAGGGGGAAGAAGAGAAGTTTGAATCCGGGCATGTAAATATGAAGCATTGGCAGGTCATTCAGGTAGAGATGTGGAAGAGTCAAAGTCACAGAGATAGTAGGGCTAAATCAGACTGGGCAACTTGCTCTGATTTTGTGCTCCTATTGTCTGGTTTTGTCATTGAAATCTGGAAGAAATAATTCCACAGAGCTCAGTTTGGGAAGTGCGGGCCTAGAATAGAAAGCCAATAGCCTTCTAACAAGTCTCCCTATGTGTAGTTCCTTGCCTTTTGAAACTATGTTATACATAGTTCCCATGGTAACTTCTTTTTTTTTTTTCAATTTATTGAGATATATTCACATACCATGCAGTCATACAAAGAGTACATTCAGTTGTTCGCAGTACCATTACATAGTTGTGCATTCATCACCGAAATTAATTTTTGACATTTTTATTACCACACACACAAAAATAATAAGAATAAAAATTAAAGTGAAAAAGAACAATTAAAGTAAAAAAAAACACTGGGTGCCTTTTTTTCCTTCCCCCATTTTTCTGCTCATCCATCCATAAACAAGAGAAAGGGGAGTGTGGTCCATATGGCTTTCCCAATCACATTGTCACCCCTCATAAGCCACATTTTTATACAATCGTCTTCAAGATTCATAGGTTCTGGGTTGTAGTTTGATAGTATCAGGCATTTACTGCTAGCTATTCCAATTCATTAGAACCTACATAGGGAAATCTATATAGTGCATAAGAATGCCAACCAGAATGACCTCTCGACTCCATTTGGAATCTCTCAGCCACTGAAACTTTATTTTGTTTCACTTCACATCCCCCTTTTGGTCAAGAAGATGTTCTCAATCCCATGATGTCAGGTCCAGATTCATCCTCAGGAGTCATATCCTGCATTGCCAGGGAGATTTACACTCCTGGGAGTCAAATCCCACATAAGGGGGAGGGCAGTAATTTCACCTGCCAAGTTGGCTTAGCTAGAGAGAGTGCCACATCTGAGCAACAAAGAGGCATTCAGGAGCAGACTCTTAGGCACAATTATAGGCAGGCCTAGCCTCTCCTTTGCAGCAACAGTCTTCCCAAGGGCAAGTCCCGTGGTAGAGGATTCAGCCCATCAAATCACCATGGTAACTTCTTGAAACCACTCTGACCCATGCCTACTGACTAGAGTCTGACTTTCTTATGCTGGCACTCAGTGCCCTCAACATTTTGGCCTGAACCCACTTTTCCAACTTTTTTCACTGCTTTCTCATGCATTTCATGCTTTAGTCAAACTAATGTCCTATTTATGCTCCATATTTTTATTTTTTGCTTTTGCACATTCTCTGGATCATCATAGCCCATGTGGTCTCTTGGTGCAAATTAGAAAAAGTTGCTTCTTCCTAAAGACACTTTGCTTTAATCTGTCAGAAATTGTTGTATTATATTGATTATTAGAAAATGGTGCTCCCCATCATCTGCTGGAAATTTGTCTAACAAATATACAAATAGCCCATCATTGGAGGAAAAAAAGGTTGTTAAAATATGAAAAATTTCAAACTATCAAGATGTCAACCATGTGAATGGTGTCATCTTCATTGTGGTACTCTTTTGCAGTACCAAAACTGAAGAACCATGGATGGAGACCTACTCATACTGTTTCCTTCATCTGAAAATCCCCCCACTCCCACCATCTTTATATGTCCAAGAGCTACTCAAATGCCATTTACACAAACTTTTCCTGATTCTTCAAGGTGAAAATAATCTCTTCTTCCCCTGAAAACCCAGTATAATTTACTTGGCCTCCCACAGGGTATTTATCACTTTCTCATCATATTCCATTTATTTATATGCATTCTTATCACTCTACTATACTAAAGCTTATAAAAGGCAGGATGCATTTATTATTTACCTTTGTAGCCTCATGACACCTAACAGAGAATCTTTTTTTTAAAAGAAGTTTTATTGAGATATATTCACGTATAATACAGTTCATCCAAAGTGTACAATCAGTGGCTTTTAGTATAATCACAGAGTTGTGCGTTCATTGCCACAATCAGTTTTAGAACATTTTCATTACCAGAAAAGAAAAACTCCATACCCTTAGCAGTTACGTCTCACTCACTCTATCCTTCCCCAGCCCTGCATAACCACTAATCTAATTCTGTCTGTTTAAATTTATTTATATTTACATTTTATATAAATGGAACCATACCATATGTAGTAAGCTGGCTTCTTTCACTTAGCATAATGGTTTTATTAAAAAATAATTTTTTAAATTAAAGAGGTTGTAGTTTTGCAGAAAAGTCCTGTAAAAAATGCAGCATTCCTGTATACCCCTATTGTTGACACTTTGCTACAATTAATGAAAGAACATTAAAATATTACTATTAACTATAGTCCACAGTTTACATTAAGTGTATTTTTTCCCATATACCACCCTATTATCAGCACCTTGTAATAGTGACATACATTTGTTCTAGTTCATGAGAAAACTTTCTTTTATTTGTACTATTAACCATAGTCATTGTCCACAACAGGGTTTACTGTTATACAGTCCTATGTATTATCTTCTTTCTTTCTGGTAACATTCACAGCCCAGAACTTCTCCTTTAAACCACATTGACACACATAATTCAACGCTGTTACTTACACTCACAACAATGTGCTACCATAACCACTATCCATTTCCAAATATTTGCAATCAAGCTAATTAGAAATTCTGCACAAATTATCATCAGCTCCCCATTCTCTACCCCCATTCTATCCCTGTGCTGGTTTGTATATATTATGCCCCCCGGAAAAAGCCATATTCTTTGATGCAGTTTTGTGGGGCCAGACGTATTAGTGTTGATTAGGTTGGATTCCTTTGATTGGGTGTTTCCATGGAGATGTGACTCAATCAACTGTGGGCAAGAACTTTGATTGGATAATTTCCATGAAGGTGTTACCCCACCCATTCAGGGTAGATCTCAATTAAATCACTGGAGCCATACAAAAAGCTGACAAACAGGAGGAACTTAGTGCTGCAACTTACAGAGATATTTTGAAGACGGCTGTTGAAGGCAGAGTTTTGCTAATGCTTTGGAGTTACTAGCCCAGAATTTGCCCTGAGAAGCTAATACAGGCATTTTGGAGAATGCCACTTTGAAACTCAATCTGGGATCAAGCAGATGCCAGCCATGTGCCTTCTGAGCTAACAGAGTTTCGGACGCCATTGACCTTCCTTCAGTGAAGGTACCCTACTGTTGATGCCTTTGTTTGGACATTTTCATGGCCATAAGACTATAACTTTGTAACCAAATAAACCCCTTTTAAAAAGCCAGTCCATTTCTGGTATTTTGCAAAATGCCAGCATTAGCAAACCGGAACAATCCCCTAGTAACCTATATGCTAGATTCTAACTCTATGAGTTTGCCTATTATAATTAGTTCATATTAGTGAGATCATACAGTATATGTCCTTTGTGTCTATCTTATTTCACTCAAAATAATGAGGTTGCTGCATGCATCAGGACTTATTTCTTGATGCAGCTGAATAATAGTCTATCATATGTATATACCACATTTTCTTTATCCATTCATAGATTGATGGGTGCTTGGGTTGCTTCCGTCTTTTGGCAACTGTGAATAATGCTGCTATGCACATTGGTGTGCAAATGTCTGCTTGCATTCCTGCTTTCTGTTCTAGGTATATACCTAGTAGCAGGATTGCTGGATCATAAGGCAATTCTACACTTAGCTTCCCGAGGAATCCCCAAACTGTCTTCCAGAGCAGCTGCACCAGTTTATGTTCCCACCAGCAGTGAATGAGTGTTCTGATTTCTCACATCCTCTCCAACACTTGTAGTATTGTTTTTTAAATAGTTTCCATTCTAGTAGGTGTGAAATAATATCTCATTGTGGTTTTGATTTGCATTTCCCTAATAGGTAGCTATGTTGAGCAGCTTTTCATGTGCTTTTAGCCATTTGTATTTTCCCTTTTGAAAAATTTCTATTCAAGTCTGCTAGCATTTTTAATTGGGTTGTTTGACTTTTTATTGATAAGTTGTATGATTTCTTTCTTTATTTTGGATATAAAACCCTTACGTAGTTTCCAAATATTTTCTCCCATTGAGTAGTTTGCCTTTTTGCTTTCTTGACAAAGTCCTCTGAAGGTCAAAAGCTTATAATTTTGAGGAGGTCCCATTTGTCTATGTTTTCTTTTGTTGCTTGGGCTTTGAGTGTAGGGTCTAAGAAACCATTACTTAACATAAGATGTTGAAGATGCTTCCCTATATTTTCTTCTGGGAGTTTTATGGTCCTGGTTTTTATATTTAGGTCTTTGATCCATTTTGAGTTAATTTTTGTATAAGGTGTGAGATGGGGGTCATCTTTCATTCTTTTGCATATGGATATCCAGTTTTCCCAGCACCATTTGTTGAAGAGAATATTTTGTCCCAGTTGAGTGAATGTAGCAGCCATATCAAATATCAATTGGCCATAGATATGAGTGTCTAATTCCGATCTCTGAATTGGACTCCATAGGTCAACATGTCTATCTTTATGCCAGTACCATGCTGTTTTACCACTGTACCTTTGTAATATGCTTTAAAGCCAGGAGCTGTGAGTCCTCCAATTTTGTTCTTCTTTTTCAGGATGTTTTTGGCTATTTGCAGCTGTGATGGTTAGGTTCATGTGTCAACTTGGCCAGGTGACCCAGCTGTCTGGTCAAGCAAACACCAGCCTAACAATTGCTGTGAGGACGTTTGAGGCTGGTTGATAAACCAACAGGCTGATTTATTGGATCATCAGTCAATTGACTGCACCTGTGACTGATGACTCATCAAAGGGTGTGCCTTCCACAATGAGAGAATGCAATTGGCTGGATTTGATCCAGTTAATCAGTTGAAGACTTATAAGCAAGACAGATAGAGGACCTTCACTTCTTCTTCGGCTGCCCAGTGAAGTATTTCCTGAGGAGTTCGTTGAAGTTGCTGGTTTGTTTCCTGAGGAGTTCATCGAACGCCTTTGTTGAAGATCCCAGTTCATTTCCTGAGGAGTTCGTCGAAGTTGCCAGTTCATTTCCTGAGGAGTTCATCGGACATCTTCCTTGGAGTTGACAGTTTGTTGACGGCTCTACAGAATTTGGACTCATGCATACCCACAGTTGTGTGAGTCACTTTTACAATTTGATAATCAGAGACACCTCTCATTGATTCTGTTTCCCTAGAGAACCCTAACTAATACAGCAGCCCCTTACACTTCCACATAAATTTGATGATTAGGTTTTCCATTTCTGCAGAGTAGGATGTTGGAATTTTTTTAAATTTAATTTTATTGAGATTGTTCACATACTATACAATCATCCAAAGATCCAAAGTACACAATCAGTTGCCCATGGTACCATCATACAGCTGTGCATCCATCACCACAATTATTTTTTTTCAGTTTTTAGAACATTTTCATCACTCCAGAAAAGAAATAAAGACAGAAAAAGAAAACTCAAATCCTACCATGCCCCTAACCACCCCCCTCTCCATTATTGACTCATAGTATTGGTATAGTAGATTTACTGTTGATGAAAGAATGTTAAAATACTACTAACTGTAGAACATAGTTTGCAATAGGTATATATTTTCCCTATATATCCCTCTATTATTAACTTCTAGTTATATGTCATATATTTGTTCTAGTTCATGAAAGAAATTTCTAATATTTATACAGTTAATCACAGAGATTTTCCACCACAAGATTCGCTGTTTTATATATTCCGATCTTTTAACCTCCAACTTTCCTCTAGTGACATACATGACTCTAAGCTTCTCCTTTCTACCACATTCACACACCATTCAGCACTGTTAGTTATTCTCACAATAATGTGCTACCATCACCTCTGTCCATTTCCAAACATTTAAGTGCAACCTAGTTAAACATTCTGCTCATAATAAGCAACCACTCCCCATTCTTTATCCTTGTTCTATATCATGGTAACTTACATTTCATGCCTATGAGTTTACATATTATAATTAAGTTCATATCAATGAGACCATACAATATTTGTCCTTATGTGTCTGACTTATTTCACTCAATATTAGTACTCTCAAGTTTTCTTCATCAACTTGTTTTTTTTAAGACAGTTTTGTTCACCCACCATACATTCTGTCCTAAGTAAACAATCAGTGGTTCCCTGTATAATCACATGTTTATGCATTCACCACCTTCACCACTATCTGTATAAGGACATCTCCATTTCTTCCACAAAGAAGGAGGAAGAGTCAAAGAAGGTAGAGAGATAAAAGAAAAAAGAAAAAGAAAGAAAAAATGACAGCTAAAAAGCAACAAAAGGAAAGATAGAATTAAACTAAAGTAGAATAAAAAAGTCAGACAACATCACCAATGCCAAGAGTCCCATACTCCTCCCTTATGTCCCCCTCTTTTGGCATTTACCTTTGGTTTATTGCCTTTGTTGCATTAAAGGAAGCATAATACAATGTTTCTCTTAACTATATTCTCTAGTTTGCATTGATTGTATTTTTCCCCAATACCACCCTATTTTTAACGTCTGGCAAAGTTGACATTCATTTGTTCTCCCTCATGTAAAAACATATTTGTACATTTTATCACAATTATTGAGCACTCTAGGTTTCACTGAGTTATACAGTCCCAGTCTTTATCTTTCCTCTTTCCTTCTGGTGTCCCACGTGCTCATAACCTTCCTCTTTCAACCATTATCACAGTCATTTTTGTTCAATGTACTTCCATTGTTGTGCTACCATCACCCAAAATTGTGTCCCAAACCTCTCACTGCTGTTTTTCCCTATCTTTCTGTAGTGCCTTTAGTATTTCCTGTAGAACAGGTATCTTGTTCACAAACTCTCTCACTGTCTGTTTGTCAGAAAATATTTTGAGCTCTCCCTCATATTTGAAGGACAGCTTTGCTGGATACAGGATTCTTGGTTGGTGGTTTTTCTCTTTCAGTATCTTAAATATATCACACCACTTCCTTCTTGCCTCCATGGTTTCTACTGAGATCTCCACACATAGTCTTCTCAAGTTTCCTTTGTATGTGATGGATTACTTTTCTCTTGCTGCTTTCAGGATTCTCTCTTTGTCTTTGACATTTGATAATCTGATTACTAAGCGTCTCGGCATAGGCCTATTCAGATCTATTCTGTTTGGGGTATGCTGCGCTTCTTGGATCTGTAATTTTATGTCTTTCATAAGAGATGGGAAATTTTCATTGATTATTTCCTCTATTATTGCTTCTGTCCCCTTTCCCTTCTCTTCTCCTTCTGCAACACCCATGACATGTACATTCTTGCACTTCAAGTTGTTATTCAGTTCCCTGAGACATTGCTCACATTTTTCCATTCTTTTCCCTCTCTGTTCTTTTGTGTGTAGGCTTTCAGGTGTCTTGTCCCCAGTTCCTGAGTGTTTTCTTCTGCCTCTTGATATCTGGGGTTGTATGTCTCCATTGTGTTTTCATTCTCTTGTGCTGTGCCTTTCATTTCCATAGATTCTGCCAGTGTTTTTTCAAACTTTTAATTTCTACCTTATGTTCACTCAGTGTTTTCTTTATATCCTTCTTCTCTTTTGCTGTATCTTCCCTGAACTTGTTGATTTGGTTTTTTATTTCATTTAGCATATTTCTTTGCAAATCTTTAATTGATTGTTTCATTAAAGTGAAACAATATCTCAACTGTACCTTAATTGAGGTGTAAGTGTTTTCCTTTGACTGGGCCATATCTTCATTTTTTCCTAGTGTATTTTGTAGTTTCCTGTTGTCTAGGCATCTGGTTTCCTTGGTTACCCCAATCAGATTTTCCCAAACCAGAATGGGTTTGGATCTCAGAATGGGGTTATAATCAGAGTCAAGTTTCCCTGAGGGTGTGTCTTAGAAGATTGATAGACTTTCCTGTGAGTTCTCTACCTACTGTGCTTTTCCTAACGTGCCCAGCAGGTGGTGCCTGTCAGCCTGTTGCTCCTGACTGTTGTAAGGAGGTGTGGCCCCTTTAGTTTCTGTTTTGGCTGTTTTCCCCTGGTCCCTGGGGTCTGAGTTCTGATGGGAGGGCTGGCACTATAGCTGGGCCCCACCTCTTCCTCTTAGGGAAGATATACCCCCCGGGGAGTTATCTTCTGCATTTGTCTTTCTGACTTTGTTATCTTCACCCCTGTCTAGGTCAGAGTGCTGTGAACTGAAAATGGCTGAGTCTATCTCCAGTTAGCCACTCAGGTTGAGAGAGTGAGGAAAAGGTAAAGAAAGTCCATTTCAGAGCCAGTCTGTAGCCCCCCAGTTTCGCCTGTTGTCCGGAGATAGCACCTGGTCTTCTGGCCTCCCTTTCCTGGGACACATGCATTTTCTGGCTCTTTAAGTTCAGTCATCACTGAAAGCCTCTGTCTCCTTGTTAGGGGTTTGTCTGTGTTTGTAACTTGTATTCAGCAGCCCACATTTGTTAATTAAATCCCCAGTTGGAGGTTGACTGAGCTATGTTTGCTTGCTCTGGGACTGCTGGTTTCTCCTACAGTGAGGTTTTGCATCTCAGCCTGCATGGGGGGAGGAGATTCCTGGCATGGTTCCATAGTTTTTACTTACAGATTTTATGCTGATATTTCAGCCATTCCACCCAGTCCAGATTGGTGTACGATGTGTGAACAGTCACGGTTTTCCCCAGCAGTTACTCCGGATTATTTACTATTGTTCCTGGTAGTTTTTAGTTGCTCCAGGGGACTAACTATATTCCACTCCTCTCTATGCCACCATCTTCTCCTTCCTCCACTGTTGGAATTTTGATTTGGATTGCATTGAACCTGTAAATCATTTTGGGGAGAATTGACATCTTAATGATATTTACTCTTCCCAACCATGAACCTGGAATGTCTTTCCATTTATTTAGGTCTTCTTTGATTTCTTTTAGCAATGCTTTGTGGTTTTCTGTGTACAAGCCCCTTAAATCCTTGGTTAAGTTTATCTCTAGATATTTGATTCTTTTAGTTGCTATTGTGAATGGAGTTTTTTTCTTGATTTCCTCCCCAGATTGCTCATTACTAGTGTATGGAAACACTACAGATTTTTGCATGTTGATCTCATATCCAACCACTTTGCTGAACTTGTTTATTAACCCTGGTAGCTTTGTTGTAGATTTTTCAGGACTTTCTATATTTAGGATAATGACATTTGCAAGTAGTGAAAGTTACATTTCTTCCTTTCGTTTTATTTCTTGTTCTTTCATAATTTCTCTGGCTAGAATTTCCAGTACAATGTTGAATAACAGTAGTGACAGTGGGCATCTTTGTTTTGTTCCCAATCTTAGAGGAAAAGCTTTCACTCTTTAACCATTGAGTGCAATGTTAAATGCAGGTTTTTCTCTTTTTTTATGAAATATAACCTATATACAGAAAAGTGATAACTTTCATAGTACAATTTAACAAGTAGTTAATTTCAAAGAATATTCTGGGTTACAGTTCAACCATTTCAGTTATTGCCTTATAGTGAAGTATAACATATATACAGAAAGGTGATAGCTTTCAAAGAATGCTTTAACAAGTAGTTATAGAGCTAATTTCAAAAACTGCTATGGATTGCAATTCAACAATTTCAGTTATTTCCTTGTTGTAAAGTATAACATACATATAGAAAGTTAAATTAACTTTCAAATTATAATTTAACAACTAGCTATAGAGCAAATTTCAAAGCATGTTATATGTTACAGCTCCATCAAGTTATTTCCTTCTAGCTTTTCTAGTAGGAAACTAGAATACTTAAAAAATATTTATAGAAACTAAAAACAAAAAATTTTATATAAAAATTAAGTATTCATAATTCTTTGTTAAAAACTATCTTGTCTGTTGCTACCCCTCTCTCTTGTTTGATCATTTTCTCAGTCTTCAGTGTTATCTTGGCAGTAACCAACCTAACTTCTTCATATTAAAAAGGGGTGTTGACAGTATGGGGAAGGGGGATGCACCTGGTTGATGTTCTTGGAGAGGCTGTTGTCTTTGGGTTTTGGGACTTATTTGGCATAGGAACACTCTGGGGGATTTATGTTTCTGAAAAGTAAACTTAATGAAACTTTTATAGTCTCAAGTAGGGCCCTGTGTGTTCTTTATTTTTGAGACTACTGTTGGATAGAGCCTGGCATACTGTGGCCGTTTGGAATATCTAGCTGGATCTTGCATAATAGTAACCTCCAGGATAGCCTCTTGACTCTATTTGAAATCTCTTAGCCACTGAAACCTTATTTTCTTAGCTTTATTTCTCCCTACTGGTCAAATAGGCATTCTCAATCCCTCAATGCCAGGCCTAGGTTCATTTCTGGGAGTCATGCCCCACCTCACCAGGGAGATTCACTCTCCTGTGAGCCATGTCCCTTGTGGTGGGAGGGTAGTGAATTTATTTGAAGAGTTGGGCTTAGAGAGAGAAAGACAACTTCTGAGTAACAAAAGAGGTTCTCTGGAGGTAGCTCCTAGACATGATGGTAGGTAGGCTTAGCCTCCCCTTTACAGTTATAAAATTCACTAGGGAAAACCTCAAGATTGATGGCTTGGCTTATTAAAAATAAGGGGTTCCTAATTTCACATAAGATATATTCTGTCCAAGATAAACAATCAGTGTCTCACATTATCTTCATTTAATTATACAATATCATCACTCTCAATTTTAATCAATTATCATAACCAAAAGCATATCAAAGTTCTTATCAGCCCCTAGTTATTTATCCTTAGTATTAGTGTGGTACTAGTAAGGTATTCCTATTTGTGATGGTAAGGTTCATGTGTCAACTTGGCCAGGTGATGGTATCCAGGTGTCTGGTCAAGCAAGCACTGGCCTGATCATTACTGCAAGGACATTTGTGGCTGGTTAATAAACCTGAAGGCTGGATTATTAAATCATCAGACAGTTGGATGCACCTGTGACTAATTACATCAACGAAGGGTGTGTCTTCAACAATGAGAGAATGCAACCACGTGGATTTAATTCAATCAGTTGAAGACTTTCAAGTGAGACAGAGAACTTTCACTTCTTCTTTGGCTAACTAGTGAAGCAGTTCCTGAGGAGTTCATTGAAATTTTCAGTTTGTTTCTTCAAACACGTTCATTGAAGTTGCCAGTTTGCTGCCTGAGGAGTTCATTGAACATCTTCATTGGAGTTTCCAGTTTGCTGCCTGCCCTACAGAATTTGGACTCATGCATACCCAAAGTTGTGTGAGACACTTTTATAAATTCTTATATTTATAAATATCTCTTGGTGATTCTGTTTCCCTAGAGAACCCTAACTAATACAACTTGGTACCAGAAGTGGTTCTTGAGAAACAGAATCTTAAAATGGGTTTTTATAATTGGTTTTCTACTGTGATTAGATTCAAAGGCACTAATGACTCCATCTCCAATAATCAAGATGGTACTGAGAGTCCATGGTATGAGTTGGCAATGGAGATACGCAAAACATCACCATCTGATTCTCCTAATCATACTCTTGTCTGAATCAAGGCTCTGGGTGACAGTGTTTTTGATACCTTAACAGAGTTTTGCAGAGTTAAGTGGTATAATGGTGTTAGCTGATTGCTCTGAGATGTGCTGGATAAAGTTATAAGAGAAAGGGATGAGCTAAAGGTTTCAAATTTAAAACTTAAATGCCATATGACAGATGTAAAGGTTTCTATATGTGCCCTGAAAGAAAATCTTATTTCCTGTGGCTGCAGACTTGAGATGTCTGAAAACCAGACCCAGAGTCTCATTGTGTGAGTAGCTGATTTACAACATAAACTAAAATCTCAACCTTGCACAGTGTCTGCTGTTAAAGTAAAGGCATTGATTGGAAAAGAATGGGATCCTGAAACTTGGGATGGGGACATATGGATTGATAATAATGGCAATGAAGACACTGGAACCTTGGATATTGCTGAGTCTTTGTTACATATACTTCTAGTGGACTGTCCTGAGGAAACAGTCCCCCCCCACTTCAGTCTGCCCGGAGGAGAGAGCTACCCAACTCCAGCATGCTTTGAGGAAACAGCTTCCCAACCTCCAATCTGCCCTGAGGAACCTGCCATCCAACTTCCACCTAAAGAGATTAACCCTTTAGTGCCTGCTAAACCTGTAATCACCTCCCCTTAGGAAGCAGTCCTTGCTCCTCTGCCTGGAGAGATTAATGCTGTTTCACCAGATGAATCTGCAAGGGAATGTACTAAGATGAATGGCTTGAGGGGTACTTCTAATTCTTTTCATGACTCATCCACATCACAAGTCTTTGCTTCAAGACTTATAACTAAAGTCCCAACAAGCCCCAAAGAGTGAGGTACAAAGTGTGACCCATGAGGAAGTACGCTATGCTCCAAAAGAACTGTATGAGTTTTCCAACTTATACAGACAGAAGTCAGGGGAATATGTGTGGGAATGGATATTAAGGGTGTTGGATAATGGTGGAAGGAATATAAAGTTGGACCAGGCTGAATTTACTGATATGGGCCCCCTATGCAGAGATTCTGCATTCAATGTTGTAGCTCAAGGGGTTAGAAAGGGTGTTAATTGTTCGTGTGGTTGGCTGAAATGTGGACCAAAAGGTGGCTGACATTATCTAAGGTTGAAATGCCAGAACTGCACTGTTATAATGTAGAGGAGGGGAGTCAAAGGCTTAGAGACATTGGAATGTTAGAGTGGATTTGTCATGGAAGACCTGCTCACACACCCCTGGAAAGTCCAGAGGATACAACTTTTACCAGGACTGTGAGGAACAAATTTGTGAGACTAGCTCCATCATCCCTGATGAGATCTGTAGTCACCCTTCTCTGCAGGTCAGATATTACTGTAGGAACTGCTGTCACTGAACTGATATACTTAAACACACTGGGGATAATTGGATCCTGAGTCAGCAGAAACCATGTGGCAGCAAGGTGGGTGTGGCTACCATAATGGAAAACTGACTCAAGGCAGCAGTCAAAATAATATGACTTGTAGAGACTTATGGCATTGGCTAGTTATGGAGTACCTAGCAGTAAAATAGATGGGCAGTCTACTAAATTCTCGTTTGAGCCATCTAAGCAGAAGAATTCTAGGTCAACTGAACAAAAGTCTACCTTGAATTACAAACAGAGAGTCACAGCCCCTTAATCAATTCCCAGACTTAAGACAGTTTGCAGATCCAGAGCCCCTTGAATGATGGGAAGGCCAGGTACCCTTGGGGAAGGATCCTGTTACACTGCCAAAAATTTATACTGTTAATCTTCCTCCCAGCCTTCCCCAGGGGGGCCTACAGCCTTTTACCAGTGTAACTGTGCATTGGGGAAAAGGAAATGATCAGATATTTTGGGGATTATTAGATACTGGTTCAGAAGTGACATTAATTCCAGGAGACCCAAAACATTGCTCTGGTCCACCAGTCAGAATTGGGGCTTAAGGAGGACAGGTGGTCAGTGGAGTTTTAGCTCAGACCCATCTCACAGTGTGTCCAGTAGGTCTCTGGACTCATTCTGTGGTTATTTCCCCAGCCCCAGAATGCATAATTGAAATAGACATACTCAGGAACTGACGGAATCCTCACATTGCTTCCTGACTCATGGAGTGAGGGCTATTATGGTGGAACAGGCCAAGTGGAAGCCACTAGAACTGCCCCTGCCTAGCAAAATAGTAAACCAGAAGCAATACCAGATTTCTGGAGGGATTGCAGAAATCAATGCTACTCTTAAGGACTTGAAGGATGCAGGGGTGGTGATTCCCACAGCATCCCCATTCAACTCTCCTATTTAGCCTGTGCAGAAAACAGATGGGTCTTGGAGGATGACAGTGAATTATCATAAGCTTAACCAGGTGGGGAGTCCAATTGCAGCTGCTGTTCCAGATGTGGTATCATTGCTTGAGCAAATTAACACATCCCCTGATAAACCTGGTATGCAGACATTGACTTGGCAAATGCTTTTTTTTCAATAGGTGTTAGTAAGGACCACCAGTTTGCATTCACCTGGCAAGACCAGCAGTATACATTCACTGTGCTACCTCAGGGGTATATCAACTCTCCAGCATTATGTCGTAATATTGTCCCCAGGGATCTTGATCATTTCTCCCTCCCACAAGACATCACACTGCTCCATTATGTTGATGATATGTTCACTGGACCTAGTGAGCAAGAAGCAGCAACTACTCTAGATATGTTGGTAAGGTATTTGTGTGGCAGAGGATGGGAGATAAATCCAACAAAAATACAGGGGTCTTCCACCTCAGTAAAATTTCTAGGTGTCCAGTGTTGTGGGGCACGTCAAGACATCCTTTCTAAGGTGAAGGATAAGCTGTTCCATCTGTCCCCTTCTATGAGCAAAAAAGAAGCACAGTGCTTAGTTGGCCTCTTTGGATTTTGGAGATAACATATTCCTCATTTGGGTGTGCTACTCTTGCCCATTTACTGTGTGACCAGAAAAGCTTCTAGTTTTGAATGGGGACTAGAACAAGATAAGGCTCTGCGACATGTCCAGGCTGCTGTGCAAGCTGCTCTGCCACGTGGACCATATGATCCAGCTGATCCAATGGTGCTGGAAGTGTCAGTGGCAAATAGAGATGCTGTTTGGAGCCTTTGGCAGGCTCCTATAGGAGAACCCCAATTCAGGCCCTTAGGATTTTGGAGTAAAGCCTTACCATCCTCTGCAAATAACTACTCTCCATTTGAGAAACAGCTTTTGGCCTGCTATTGGGTCTTAGTAGAGACAGAATGCTTAACCATAGGCCACCAAGTTAACATGAGACCTGAGTAACCTTACATCAGCTGAGTGTTGTCTGACCCGCCAAGCCATAAAGTTGGGTGTGCACAGCAGCACTCCATCATAAAATGGAAGTGGTATATATGAGACAGAGCTCGAGTGAGTCCTGAAGGCACAAGTGATTTACATGAGGAAATGGCCCAAATGCCCATGGCCCCCACATTACCTTCTCTTTCCCAGCCCACAGCTATGGTGTGTTGGGGAGATCCTTACAATCAGTTGACTGTGGAGGAGAAATCTTGGGCCAGGTTTACAGATGGTTCTGCAAAATATGCAGGCTCCACCTGAAAGTGGACAGCTGCAGCACTGCAGCCCCTTTCTAGGATGTCCCTGAAGGACAGTGGTGAGGGGAATTCCTCCCAGTGGGCAGAACTTCAAGCAGTGCACCTGGTTGTTCAGTTTGCTTCGAAGGAGAACTGGCCAGAGGTGTGTTTGTATACTGATTTGTGGTCTGTTGCTAATGGTTTGGCTGGATGGTCAGGGACTTGAAAGGAACATGATTGGAAAATTGGTTACAAAGAAGTCTGGAGAAGGGGTGTGTGGATAGACCTTTCTGCATGGGCAAAAAACATGAAGATATTTGTGTCCCATGTGAATGCTCATCAGAGGGTGATCTCAGCAGAAGATTTTAATAATCAAGTGGATAAGATGACCCATTTGGTGGATACCAATCAGCCTGTTTCCCCAGCCCCTTCTGTCATTGCCCAATGGGCTCATGAACAAAGTGGTCATGGTGGTAGGGATGGAGGTTATAGATGGGCTCAGCCACATGGACTTCCACTCACCAAGGCCGACCAGGCCACAGCCACTGCTGATTGCCCAATCTGCCAGCAGCAGAGATCCACACTTAGTCCCCAAAATGGCACCATCTCCTGAGGTCATCAGCCTGCTACCTGGTGGCAGGTTGATTACATTGGACCACTTCCATCATGGAAGGGGCAGCAATTTGTTCTTACTGGAATAGACACACTCCAAATATGGGTTTGCCTTCATTGCATGAAATGCTTCTGCCAAAAATACCATCCATGGACTTACAGAATGCCTAATGCCTTATCTACCATCATGGTATTCCACACAGCATTGCTTCTGACCAAGGAACCCACTTCACAGCAAATGAAGTGAGGGAATGGGCACATTCTCATGGAATCTTCTGGTCTCACCATGTTCCCCATCATCCAGGGGCAGCTGGGTAGATAGAACAGTGGAATGGCCTGTTGAATACTCAATTATGGCACCATCTGGGTGACAATACTTTGCAGGACTGGGGCAGTGTTCTCCAGGAGGCTGTGTATGCTCTGAATCAGCATCCACTCTATGGTGCTGTTTCTCCCATAGCTCAGATATACGGGTCCAGGAATCAAGGGGTGGAAACAGGAGTGGCACCACTCACTATCACTCCTAGTGATCCACTAGGAAAATTTTTGCTTTCTGCCCCTGCAAGCTTAAGTTCTGCTGGTTTACAAGTCTCAGTTCCAAAAGGAGTGCTTCCACCAGGAAACACAACAACAATCCCATTGAATTGGAAGTTAAGACTGCCACCTGGCCACTTTGGCTTCTTATGCCTGTGAATCAACAGGCAAGGAAGAGGATTACTGTACTGGCTGGGGTGATTGATCCTGACTATCAAAAGGAAATAGCACTGCAACTACACAATGGAGGTAAAGAAGAGTTTTCCTGGAATACCGGAGTTCTCCTAGGACATGTTAGTACTACCATGCCCTTTGATTAAAGTCAATGGAAAACTGCAACAACCCAATCCAGGCAGGACTACTAATGGCCAAGAAACTTCAGGAATGAAGGTTTTGGTTCCCCCACCATGCAAAGAACCACAGCCAGCTGAAGTGCTTGCTGAGGGTAAAGGGAACATGGAATGGGTACTGGAAGAAGATAGTGATAAATATAAACTACAGCCATGTGAACAGTTACAGATATGAGGACTATGATGGCATGAATATTTCTTCCTTGTTTTGTTATGAGTTTATTTGTATTTGTCTGTAAAGCAAATATCTTTGCTTTCTTCTCTTATTTCCATATTATATGACATAAGCTGTATTGTTTATAATACATAATTGTATTTAAGTTAAAGGAAATCAATTTTCTTTTGCACTGTATTCTGGAGTGGTTTAGTGAATTTCTGGTTGTACACAGGACAGCAGAGTATTGTTAGGTGAAATATATGTCTGTTATTGTTCTCTACTTAGAGATAAAGTATGATTTAAGTTGATATGTATAACTGCCATGTTGACAAGAGGTGGACTGTTATGGTTAGGTTCATGTGTCCACTTCGCCAGATGATGGTGTCCAGGTGTCTGGTCAAGCAAGCACTGGCCTAACCATTATTTCAAGGAAGTTTTTGGTGGGTTAATAAACCTGAAGGCTGGTTTATTAAATCATCAGTCAGCTGGCTGCTGCGGCTGTGACTGATTACATCAATGAAGGATGTGTCTTTTACAATGAGAGTATGAAATCAGCTGGATTTAATCCAATTAGTTGAAGACTTTTAAGTGAGACAGATAGAGGACTTTCACTTCTTCTTCCACTAACCAGTGAAGCATTTCCTGAGGAGTTCATCAAAGTTGCCAGTTTGTTCCTGAGTTCATTGAACACTTTCATTGAAGTAGCCAGTTTTCTGCCTGAGTAGTTCATTGGACATCTTCATTGGAATTTCCAGTTTGCTGCCTGCCCTAGGGAATTTGGACTCATGCATACCCACAGTTGTGTGAGACACTTTTATAAAATCTAGTATTTGTAGATATCTCTTGTTAATTCTGTTTCCCTAGAGAACCCTAATTGTACACTATTAAATATAGTCTATAATATACAATATGTAGTTTTCCCCATATACCATTCTGTAGTTAACTCTTTGTACCAATGTCATACCTTAGAAGTAGATCATGAAAGCACTTGTGGGATACATACTTTTAAATAAACCCTTTCAATCATGTTCGCCTTCAATGCAGCACTGATACTTATAATCCCATTAACTAACAATCAGCAACCCTGTCAATTCCCATACCTTTAGTTCACCCTCATTAAGATGTCTGTACACATTAGGTTATCATTCTGCTTCACTGGCTTCTGTCTATCTCTGGGTCCCCTATATTCAACATTATAAGATGTTGATTTTACATTGTTCAGGGAATTCACATTAGTGGTAACATGCAATATCTCTCCTTTTGTGTTGGGCTTATTTTACTCAGCATTATGTCTTCAAGGTTTGTCCATGTTGCCATATGTTTCAGGACCTCATTCCTTCTTACTGCTGCATGGTATTCCATCATATGTATATACCACATTTTGTTTATCCACTCATCTGCTGATGGACACTTGGGTTGTTTCCACCTCTTGAAATTGTGAACAGTGCCACTATGTATATTGGCGTCTAAATGTCTGTGTCACTGCTTTCAAATCTTTTGGGTAAATATCGAGAAGTGAAATTGTCAGATCATAGGATAATTCAATATCTCATTTTCTGAGGAACTGCCAAACTCTCTTCCACAATGGCTGTACCATCATTATACCTCCCCACCAGCAATGAATAAGAGTTCCAAATTCTCCACATTCTCCCCAGCAGTTGTAGTTTCCTGTTTCTTTAATGGCAGCCATTCTTATTGATGTGAGATGATATTACATTGTGGTTTTGATTTGCAATTCCCTAATAGATAGTGAAGATGAACATTTTTTCATGTGTTTAGCCATTTGTATTCCCTCTTCAGAGAAATGTCTTTTCATATCTTTTACCCATTTTATATTTGGCCTCATTGAGTTGTAGGATTTCTTTATATGTGGTAGATATCAGTCTCTTATCAGATATATGGTTTCCAAATATTTTTCTCCCATTGAGTTAGCTGCCTCTTCACCTTTTTGACAAAGTCGTTTCGGGAACAGAAGTTTTTGATTTTGAGGAGTTCCCATTTATCTTTTCTTTCATTGCTTGCGCTTTGGGTCGAAAGTCTAAGAAGCTACCTCCTAATACTAGGTCTTGAAGATATTTCCCTAAATTATCTTCTATAATTCTTATGGTACTGTCTCTTATATTGATGGCTTTGGTCCACTTTGAGTTAATTTTTTTCTATAGGGTGTGAGATAGGGGTCCTCTTTCATTCTTTTGGACATGGATAAGTTCTCCCAGCCCAATATTTGAAGAGACTGTTCTGTCCCAGTTCAGTGGATTTGAGGCCATTATCAAAAATCAGTCAACCATAGATCTGGGGGTCTGTTTCTGAACTCCTAATCTGATTACATTGATCAATATGTCTATCTTTGTGTCAGTACCATGATGTTTTGACCACTGTGGCTTCATAGTAGGCTTTAAAGTCAGGAAGTGTAAGTTCTCCCACTTTCTTCTTCTTTTTTAGAATGTTTTTGGCAATTCAAGTCCCTTTTCTCTTCCAAATAAATTTGATAACTAGCTTTTCCAAGTCTTCAAAGTACATTGTTGGAATTTTGATTGGAATTGCATTGAATCTGTAGATCATTTGGGTGGAATTGACATCTTAATGACATTTAGCCTTCCTATCCATGAACACAGAATATGTTTCCACCTAATTAGGCCCCTTTGATTTTTTTTTTTTTTTTTTAGTAAAGTTTTGTAATTTTCCTGTGTAGGGGTCTTTTATATCTTTGGTTAAGTTTATTCCTAGGTACTTGATCTTTTTAGTTGCTCTTGTGAATGGAACTTTTCTTGATTGCTTCTTCAGTTAGGTCATTACTAGTATGTAGGACATTATTGACTTTTGTGCATTCATCTTATATCCTGCCACTCTGCTGAATTTGTTTATTAGCTCAAATAACTTTGTCATTGATTTCTCAGGATTTTCCAAACATAAGATCATATCATCTACAAATAATGACAGTTTTACTTCTTCCTTTCCAATTTGGATACTGTTCTGATTTTCTAATGCTGCTGTTATGCAAAATACCAGAAATGGATTGGCTTTTATAAAGGGTGTTTATTTGCTTACAAATTTACAGTTTGAAGGCCAAGAAAATATCCAAATTAATGCATCAACACAAGTATACCTTCACCAAATGAAGGCCAATGGCATCTAGAAAACCTGTTAGCTGGGAAGGCGTGTGGCTGGAGTCTGCTGATACTGGGTTGTGTTCCAGCTCCTCTCTCAGCTCCTATGTGTTCTTCAAAATGTCTCTCTTGGCTGCAACAGCATTGAGTTCCTTCCATCTGAGCTTTTATAGGGCTCTGGTAAACTAATCAAGACCCACGCTGAATGGGTGGGGCCACACCTCCATGGAAATAATCTAATCAATGTATTACCCACAGTTGGGTGGTCACATCTCCATGGAAACAACCTAATCTAAAGATTCCAACCTAATCAACACTAATATATATTCCCCCACAAGATTGTATTAAAGAACATGATACTTTTGGGGACATAACATATCCAAACTGGCACAGATACCTTTTATCTCTTTGTATTGGCAAATTGCTCTGGCTAGAACTTCTAGAACAATGTTGAATTATATTGGTGACACAGGCATACTTGTCTTATTCCTGATCCTAGGGGGAAGACTTTCAGTCTCTCACTGTTGAATACTATGCTGGCTTTGGTTTTCTCATATATGCCCTTTATCATATTGAGGAAATTTCCTTCAATTCCTACCTTTTGAAGTATTTTTATCAAAAAGAGATGCTGAGGAGGTGGGGCAAGATGGTGGATTGGTGAGGTGTATGTTTTAGTTACTCCTCCAGGAAAGTAGGTAGAAAGCCAGAAACTGCGTGGACTGGACATCGCAGAGCAATTTGACTTTGGGCATACTTCATACAACACTCATGAACGTGTTGAACTGCTAACATCAGCGAAATCTAAGCCCAATACAGAAAGCCTCAAGCACTTGCAGTTTGGGCAGGTCAAGACAAGAGCAGAACTAAGAGAGCTCTGAGACAAAAGATAACAATCCAGTGGCTGAGAAAATTCACTAAACACCAAAACTACCCAAGAAAAGGGGAGCATCCACTCAGCAGGCTGGGAGCCTCCCTACACAGCCCTGTAGCCAAGAACCGCCCTGGGGGGACAGCACTCACCTGTGACATAGCATAGTCATCCCTCAACAGAGGACCAGGGGGTGCACGGCCTGGAAGAGGGACCCACTCGCAAGTCTCAGAGGCCAAATCAAGGACTTGTGGGTCAGTGGCAGAGACAAATTGTAGCAGGACAGAACTGAAGGATTAGACTATTGCAGCAATTTTAAAACTCCAGGAACACCAGGGAGATTTGATTGTTAGAGCTGCCGCCCCCCACCCCGACTGCCCAGACACACGCCCCATATACAGGGCAGGCAACACCAACTACACACGCAAGCTTGGTACACCAATTGGACCCCACAAGACTCATTCCCCCACTCACCGCAAAGGCAAAGTGGGGAAGAACTGGCTTGAGGGGAACAGGTGGCTTGTGGACGCCACCTGCTGGTTAGTTAAAGTGTACTCCACGAAGCTGTAGATTGGACAAATTAGAGACAACGATTTCAATTGCTCTACAAATCCTAAAAGAACCATATCAAGTTAAGCAAACCCAAGAGCCAAAAACAACAGAAACTTTTAAAGCATATGAAAAAACCAGACGATATGGATAACCCAAGCCCAAGCACCCAAATCAAAAGATCAGTGGAGACACAGTATCTAGAGCAACTAATCAAAGAACTAAAGATGAATGATGAGACCATGGCACGGGATATAAAGGACATAAAGAAGAGCATGGCACAGGATATAAAGGACATCAAGAAGACCCTAGAAGAGCATAAAGAAGACATTGCAAAACGAAATAAAAAAACAGATGATCTTATGGAAATTAAAGAACTGTTGACCAAATTAAAATGATTCCGGATACTCATAGTACAAGACTAGAGGAAGTTGAACAATGAATCAGTGACCTGGAAGATGACAGAATGGAAAATGAAAGCACAAAAGAAAGAATGGGGAAAAATGGAAAAAATCAAAATGGACCTTAGGGATAGGATAGATAATAGAAAACGTCCAAATAAAAGACTCATTGGTATTCCAGAAGGGGAAGAAAAGGGTAAAGGTCTAGGAAGAGTATTCAAAGAAATTGTTGGGGAAAGCTTCCCAAATCTTCTAAACACCACAAATACACAAATCATAAATGCCCAGCAAACTCCAAATAGAATAAATCCAAATAAACCCACTCCGAGACATATTCTGATCACACCGTCAAATATGGAAGAGAAGGAGCAAGTTCGGAAAGCAGGAAGAGAAAAGCAACTCAACACATACAAAGGAAACAGCATAAGACTAAGTAGTGACTACTCAGCAGCCACCATGGAGGTGAGAAGGCAGTGGCATGACATATTTAAAATTCTGAGTGAGAAAAGTTCCCAACCAAGAATGCTTTATCCAGCAAAACCCTCCTTCAAATTTGAGGGAGAGCTTAAATTTTTCACAGACAAACAAATGCTGAGAGAATTTGCTAACAAGAGACCTGCCCTACTTCAGATACTAAAGGAAGCCCTACAGACAAAGAAACAAAGAAAAGAGAGAGAGATATGGAGAAAGGTTCAGGACTAAAGAGATTCAGTATGGGTACATTAAAGGATATTAATAGAGAGAGGAAGAAATATATATGACAAACATAAACCAAAGGATAAGATGGCTGATTAAAGAAATGCCTTCACAGTTATAACATTGAATGTAAATGGATTAAACTCCCCAATTAAAAGATATAGATTCACAGAATGGATAAAAAAAATGAACCATCAATATGTTACATACAAGAGACTCATCTTAGACACAGGGACACAAAGAAATTGAAAGTGAAAGGATGGAGAAAATATTTCATGCCAGCTACATCCAAAAGAAAGCAGGTGTAGCAATATTAATCTCAGATAAAATAGACTTTAAATGCAGGGATGTTTTGAGAGACAAAGAAGGCCACTACATACTAATAAAAGGGGCAATTCAACAAGAAGAAATAACAATCATAAATGTTTATGCACCCAACCAAGGTGCCACAAAATACATGAGAGAAACACTGACAAAACTAAAGGGAAGCAATGGATGTTTCCACAATAATTGTGGGAGACTTCAACACATCACTCTCTCCTATAGATAGATCAACCAGACAGAAGACCAATAAGGAAATTGAAAACCTAAACAATCTGATAAATGAATTGGATTTAACAGACGTATATAGAACATTACATCCCAAATCACCAGGATACGCATTTTTCTCTAGTGCTCGCAGAACTTTCTCTAGAATAGATCATATGCTAGGCCATAAAACAGGGCTCAATAAATTTAAAAAGATTGAAATTATTCAAAGCACATTCTCTGACCACAATGGAATACAAGTAGAAGTCAATAACCATCAGAGACTTAGAAAATTCACAAATACATGGAGGTTAAGCAACACACTCCTCAACAATCAGTGGATTAAAGAAAAAACAGCAAGAGAAATTGCTAAATTTATAGAGACGAATGAAAATGAGAACACAACATACCAAAACCTATGGGATGCAGCAAAAGCAGTACTGAGAGGGAAATTTATAGCACTAAATGCATACATTAAAAAGAAAGAAAGAGCCAAAATCAAAAAACTAATGGATCAACTGAAGAAGCTAGAAAATGAACAGCAAACCAATCCTAAACCAAGTAGAAGAAAAGAAATAACAAGGATTAAAGCAGAAACAAATGACATAGAGAACAAAAAAACAATAGAGAGGATAAATAACACCAAAAGTTGGTTCTTTGAGAAGATCAACAAGATTGACAAGCCCCTAGCTAGACTGACAAAATCAAAAAGAGAGAAGACCCATATCAACAAAATAATGCATGAGAAAGGTGACATTACTGCAGATCCTGAAGAAATTTAAAAAATTAAAAGAGGATGCTATGAACAACTATATGGCAACAAACTGGATAACGGGGAGGAAATGGACAATTTCCTGGAAACATATGAACAACCTAGACTGACCAGAGAAGAAACAGTAGACCTCAACCAACAAATCACAAGCAAAAAGATCCAATCAGTCTTCAAAAAACTTCCCACAAATAAATGCCCAGGGCCAGATGGCTTCACAGGAGAATTCTACCAAACTTTCCAGAAAGAACTGACACCAATCTTACTTAAACTCTTTCAAAACATCGAAGAAAATGGAACACAATCTCACTCGTTTTATGAAGCTAACATCAACCTAATACCAAAACAAGGCAAAGATGCTACAAAAAAGGAAAACTACCGGCCAATCTCCCTAATGAATATAGATGCAAAAATCCTCAACAAAATACTTGCAAATTGAATCCAAAGACACATTAAAAAAATCATACACCATGACCAAGTGGGGTTCATTCCAGGCATGCAAGGATGGTTCAACATAAGAAAATCAATCAATGTATTACAACACATTAACAAATCAAAAGGGAAAAATCAAATGATCATCTCAATAGATGCTGAAAAAGCATTTGACAAAATCCAACATCCGTTTTTGATAAAAACACTTCAAATGGTAGGAATTGAAGGAAACTTCCTCAACATGATAAAGAGCATATATGAAAAACCCACAGCCAGCATAGTACTCAATGGTGAGAGACTGAAAGCCTTCCCTCTAAGATCAGGAACAAGACAAGTATGCCCGCTGTCACCACTGTTATTCAACATTGTGCTGGAAGTGCTAGTGAGGGCAATCCGGCAAGACAAAGAAATAAAAGGCATCCAAATTGGAAAGAAAGAAGTAAAACTGTCATTGTTTGCAGATGATATGATCTTTTATCTGGAAAACCCCGAGAAATCGACGATACAGCTGCTAGAGCTAATAAACAAATTTAGCAAAGTAGAGGGATACAAGATTAATGCCCACTAATGTTCCTATATGCTAGAAATGAACAAACTGAAGAGACACTCAAGAAAAAGATACCATTTTCAATAGCAACCAAAAAAATCAAGTACCTAGGAATAAACTTAACCAAAGATATAAAAGACCTATACAAAGAAAACTATCTAACTCCACTAGAAGAAATAGAAGGGGATCTTAAAAGATGGAAAAATATTCCATGTTCATGGATAGGAAGGCTAAATGTCATTAAGATGTCAATTCTACCCAAACTTATGTACAGATTCAATGCAATCCCAATGAAAATTCCAACAACCTCCTTTGCAGATTTGGAAAAGCTAGTTTTCAAATTTATTTGGAGAGGGAAGATGCCTCGAATTGCTAAAGATACTCTAAAAAAGAAAAACGAAGTGGGAGGTCTTACACTCCCTGACTTTGAAGCTTATTATAAAGCCACAGTTGTCAAAACAGCATGGTACTAGCACAAAGATAGACATATAGATCAATGGAATCGAATTGAGAATTCAGAGATAGACCCCCAGATCTATGGCCAACTGATCTTTGATAAGGCCTCCAAAGTCACTGAACTGGGTCATAATGGTCTTTTCAACAAATGGGGCTGGGAGAGTTAGATATCCATATCCAAAAGAATGAAAGAGGACCCCTAACTCACCCCCTACACAAAAATTAACTCAAAATGGAACAAAGATCTCAATATAAAAGAAAGTACCATAAAACTTCTAGAAGATAATGTAGGAAAACATCTTCAAGACCTTGTATTAGGTGGCCACGTCCTCAACTTTACACCCAAAGCACAAACAACAAAAGTAAAAATAGATAAATGGGAACTCCTCAAGCTTAGAAGTTTCTGAACCTCAAAGGAATTTCTGAAAAAGGTAGAGAGGGAGCCAACTCAATGGGAAAGAATTTTTGGAAACCATGTGTCTGACAAAAGACTGATATCTTGCCATATACAAAGAAATCCAACAAGTCAATGATGATAGTTCAGACAGCCCAATTATAAAATGGGCAAAAGATATGAAAAGACAGCTCTCTGAAGAGGAAATGCAAATGGCCAAGAAACACATGAAAAAATGTTCAGCTTCACTAGCTATTAGAGAGATGCAAATTAAGACCACAATGAGATACCATCTAACACCAGTTAGAATGGCTGCCATTAAACAAACAGGAAACTACAAATGCTGGAGGGGATGTGGAGAAATTGGAACCCTTATTCACTGTTGGTGGGACTGTATAATGGTTCAGCCACTCTGGAAGTCAGTCTGGCAGTTCCTTAGAAAACTAGATATAGAGTTACCATTCGACCCAGCGATTGCACTTCTCAGTATATACCCGGAAGATCGGAAAGCAGTGACACGAACAGATATCTGCACGCCAATGTTCATAGCAGCATTATTCACAATTGCCAAGAGATGGAAACAACCCAAATGTCCTTCAACAGATGAGTGGATAAATAAAATGTGGTATATACACACGATGGAATACTACATGGCAGTAAGAAGGAACGATCTCGTGAAACGTATGACAACATGGATGAACCTTGAAGACATAATGCTGAGCGAAATAACCCAGGCACAAAAAGACAAATGTTATATGCTACCACTAATGTGAACTTTGAAAAATGTAAAACAAATGGTTTATAATGTAGAATGTAGGGGAACTAGTGATAGAGAGTAATTAAGGAAGGGAGAACAATAATCCAATAAGAATAGATAAGCTATCGTGGGTAAATTTAACATGCTGGGAATGCCCAGGAATGACCATGGTCTGTTAATTTCTGATGGGTATAGTAGGAACAAGTTCACAGAAATGTTGCTACCTTAGGTTACTTGCTTGGGGTAGAGTAGGAACATGTTGGAAATAAAGTAGTTAGCTTAGGTTAGTTGTCTTTTTCTTACTCCCTTGTTATGGTCTCTTTGAAATGCTCTTTTATTGTATGTTTTTTAAAATTTTTTTAAGTTTTTTTAAATTTTTCATACAGTTGATTTAAAAAAAAGTGAAGAAAAACACAGGGAAAAAAATATGCAGAGCCCCCTTGAGGACTGGTGGAGAATGCAGAGGTATTGACCTGCCCCACTGCGATGGTTGCTCCCATGCCCACAGACATAGGGGACTGGTGGTTTGATGGGTTCAGCCCTCTACCACAGGATTAGCCTTTGGGAAGACTGTTGCTGCAACGGAGAAGCTAGGCCTCCCTATAACTGTGCCTAAGAGCCTCCTCCCGAATGCCTCTTTGTTGCTCAAATGTGGCCCTCTCTCTCTAGCTAAGCCAACTTGGCAGGTGAAATCACTGCCCTCCCTCCTACGTGGGATTAGACACCCAGGGGAGTGAATCTCCCTGGCAACGTGGAATATGACTCCCGGGGAGGAATGTAGACCTGGCATCGTGGGACGGAGAACATCTTCTTGACCAAAAGGGGGATGTGAAAGGAAATGAAATAAGCTTCAGTGGCAGAGAGATTCCAAAAGGAGCCTAGAGGTCACTCTGGTGGACACTTATGCACAATATAAACAACCCTTTTTAGGTTCTAATAAATTGGGGTAGCTGGTGGTGGATACCTGAAACTATCAAACTACAACCCAGAACCCATGAATCTTGAAGACTATTGTATAAAAATGTAGCTTATGGGGGGTGACAGTGGGATTGGGAAAGCCATGAGGACCACACTCGCCTTTGTCTAGTTTATGGATGGATGAGTAGAAAAATAGGGGAAGGAAACAAACAGACAAAGGTACCCAGTGTTCTTTTTTACTTCAATTGCTCTTTTTGACTCTAATCATTATTATTGTTATTTTTGTGTGTGTGGTAATGAAGGTGTCAGGGATTGATTTTGGTGATGAATGTACAACTATGTAATGGTACTGTGAACAATCGAATGTACAATTTGTTTTGTATGACTGAGTGGTATGTGAATATATCTCAGTAAAGTAAATATTAAAAAAAAAGAGATGCTGAACTTTGCCTAATAGTATTTCAGTGTCTATTGAAATGATCATTTGATTTTTCCCTTTGGATTTACAATGCTACATTGATTGATTTTCTCATGTTGAACCACCATTGCATGCCTGGAATGAACCCCACTTGATCATGGTTTATGATTCTTTTAATGTGTCTTTAGATTTGGTTTTCAAGTATTTTGTTTAGGATTTTTGCATCTATATTCATTAGGGAGACTGGCCTGTAGTCTTCCTTTATATGGTTTTGGTATTAGAGTGATAGTGATATTAGTTTCATAAAATAAGTTAGGTAGTGTTCATCTTTCTTCAAGTTTTTGAAAGAGTTTGAGCAGGAATGGTGTCAGTTCTTTTTGGAATGTTTGGTAAAATTCTCCTGTGAAGTCATCTGGCCCTGGGCTTTTATTTGTAGGAAGATTTTGATGACTGATTGGATCTCTTTATGTGTGACTGGTTTGTTGAAGTCTTCTGTTTCTTCTTGGTCAGTCTAGGCCGTTCATGTGTTCCCAGGAAATTATCCATTTCCTATAAATTGTGTAGTTTGTTGGCATACAGTTGTTCATATTATCCTGTTTTTTTTTTAATTTCTTCAGGATCCACAGTAATGTCCCCCCCTCACATTTCTGATTTTGTTTATTTGGGTCTTCTCTCTTTTTGACTTTGTCAAGTCTAGCTAATGTTATGTCAATTTGTTGATCTCAAAGAACGAACTTTTAGTTTTACTTATTCTCGCTATTGTTTTTTTGTTCTCCATATCATTTATTTCTGCTCTGATCCTTGTTATTTCTTTTCTTCTTGCTTTAGGGTTGGTTTGATGATCATTCTCCAGCTTTTTCAGTTGTTCAATTAGGTCTTTGATTTTAGATCTTTCTTTCTTTCTAATGTATGCACTTAGAGCTATAACTTTTCCCTTCAGCACTGCCTTCACTGCATTCCATAGATTCTGATATGTTGTATTCTCATTCTCATTCATCTCTAGATATTTACTCATTTCTCTTGCAGTTTCTTCTCTGACCCACTGATTGTTTAGGAGTATGTCGTTTAACCTCCGCATATTTGTGAATGTTCCAGATCTTTGATGGTTATTGACGTCTAGTTGCATTCCATTGTGGTCAGAGAATGTGCTGTGAATAATTTCAATCTTTTTAAATTTATTGAGGCTTGTTTTATGCCCCAGCATATGACCTATCATATAAATTGAAATTCCCATGAGCACTAGAGAAGAATATATATCCTGGTAATTTGTGATGTAATACTCTATATATGTCTATTAAGTCTAATTCATTTATCACATTGTTTATGTTCTCAATTTCCTTGCTGGTTGGTCTATCTATAGGAGAGTGGTATATTTAAGTCTCCCACAATTATTGTGCAAACATCTATTGTGTTCTTCAGTTTTGCCACAATGTTTGTCTCATGTACTTTGGAGCACCTTGATTAGGTGCATAAACATTTATGATTGTTTTTTCTTCTTGGTGAATTGTCCCTTTGATTAATATACAGTGTCCTTCTTTGTCTTTTATGACATCCTTGCATATAACGTCTCGTTTGTCTGATATTTGTATTGCTACCCATGCTTTCTTTTGGCTGTAGCTTGCATGGGATACTTTTTTCCATCCTTTCACTTTCAATGTTTTTGTGTTGGTTCCAAGATGAGTCTCTTGTAAACAGCATATTTGTGGATCATACTTTTTAATCCATTCTGCCAGTCTGCATCTTTTAATTGGAGGATTTAATCCATTCACATTCAATGTTATTTCTGTTAAGGCAGTTCTTGAACTATCTTATCCTTTGTTTTTTTTTTAAACATATATAAAAAATATCTTTCAAAGTATGATTTAACAAGTAGATATATAGGAAATTTCCAAAGTTGTTATGAGTTATATCACCATAGTTTCAATTATTTCCTTATTGTGAAATATAACATATAGAAAAAGATGTATCTTTCAAATTGCAATTTAACAGGTAGGTATAGAACAAATTTCAAAGGATGCTATTTGTTACAGTTCTGCCATTTCACTACTTTCCTTCTTGCTATTCTAATACCCTAGCAACTAAGAAAAAGAAAATTATATAAAGATTCAATATTCATAATCCTTTGTTAAATTCCTTCTTGTCTGTTGCTACCACTCCCTCTAGTTTAATCACTTTCCTGATCTTTAGGGATATCTAGGCAGTGACTACCCTAACCTGTTCATGTTGAAAAGGGGTGTCAACTTTTTGAGCAAAGGGGACACATCTAGTTGATGTTCTTGAAGAGGCTATAGCCTCTGGGTTTTGGGGCTTAGCTGGCATAGGAGCACTCTGAGGAATTTAAGTTTCTGAAGAATAAATTTAGTGAATATATCTTTTATAGAGTCTCAGATAGGGATCCAGGCCTTCTTTAAGGTTTTCGGGACTACTGTTGGATTTGGGCTTATCATATTGTGGTCATTTGGCGTATCTAGGTGAAGCTTGCATAGAAGTAACCTACAGAACAGCCTCTTGACTCGACTTGAATTCTCTTAGCCACTAAAACCTTATTTTGTTGCCTTTCTTTTCTCCCTTTGGTCAAAAAGGCATTCTTAATCCCTTGATACCAGGGTCATGCTCATTCTTGGAATCCATTTCCCATAGTCACCAGGAAGGCTCATTCTTCTTGAGAGTCCTGTCTCACATTGGAGGGAGAGTGATGAATTTATTTTTATAGTTAGGCTTAGAGAGAGAAAGTCCACATTTGAGCAATAAAAGAGGTTCTCTGGAGGTGATTCCTAGGCATAATTATAGGTGGGCTTAGCCTCCCCTTTACAACCTTAAATTTCACCCGAGCAAGCCTCAAAATCAAAGGCTTGACTTATAAAGTAGGGGGTTCCTAAATTCACATAGCATATGTTATATCCATGATAATCCCTCCATATCTCGTATTATCACTTGGTTGTGCAATCCTCATCACTCTCCATTTTAAACAGTTCTCATGACCCAAAACATCTCATAGCTTTTGTCAGCCCTTAATTATTTCTCCCTAGTATTTGTGTAATACTAGTATTGTATTCCTATTAATTATAGTCCCTAGAATGCAATATGTAGATTTTTCCCATATACCCTTCTGTTGTCAACTCTCTATGCTAGTGTCATACTTAGGACTGTATCAAGCAAGCACCTATCTATATTTGTGGTGCTGATCTGTGGGAAACAGGCCTTTAAACAACCCCTTTCAATCTTATCTACCTTCAATACAGCTCTGATACTTACGATCACATTAACAAAGAACTATCACCCCTATCCATTACTGTGCTAGTTTGTATATATTATGTCCCCCAGAAAAAGCCATATTCTTTAATGCATTCTTGTAGGGGCAGACATATTAGTATTGATTAAGTTGGAACTTTTGGATTAGGTTGTGTCCGTGGAGATGTGACCCACCCAACTGTAGGTGATAACTCTGGATAATTTCCATGGAGGCATGGCCCCACCCATTCAGCATGGACCTTGATTGGTTCACTGGAGCTCTATAAAAGCTCAGACAGAAGGAGCTCACAGGTAGCTGGAGCTGAGACAGACATTTTGAAGACAGCCTTTGGAAGCTGATGCAGACATTTTGGAGAATGCCATTTTGGAACACAACCTGGGAGCAAGCAGATTCCAGCCACGTGCCTTCCCAGCTAACAGAGGTTTTCCAGATGCCATTGACCATCCTCCAGTGAAGGTATGAAATTGTTGATGCATTACCTTGGACACTTTATGGCCTTAAGACTGTAACTGTGTAACCAATAACCCGCCCCCTTTATAAAAGCCAATCCATTTCTAGTATTTTGCTTAATGGCAGCATTTGCAAACAGGAACATTATATATATATGTGCTTGCTGGAGTGCACTTTCCTTATTTTCCCAGCAGATGGTGCTCTTCAGCAACATCTCACCCTCAAGGCAGCTTTCCCCTACTTTGTCTATTCACTGTGTGGGGTCCAAACCAGGTGGGAATCCAACCAGCACACCCATTCTCCATGTGCACTGCAGACTGCCAGCCCTGATGGTGTGGTTTGGGCCTTGTGTATTTCATCAGGGACTCTGCTTAAGGGCACCCTCCAGCTCAAACATGCCCCTCTCCCTGCCTGCTGTGCACTCTTGAGCCTCTGGGGTGTGGGTAGGGCTCCTGGTGCTTCCATATGGTATGCTCACCTCTCCCTGCCTCTTGCCTGTGCACAGCTTGGACTTACTTGGCGGGGAGAATAAATGCAGTCAACATTGGTCCACTGTTTCCCAGGTTCCCTCATGGGAGCTCCCAGCCCTGTGGCTGTGGAGAGCTATCTCTGTAGCCATTTGCTGAGATTGGTGCATGGGAGTGAAGACCTGCTCACCCCCCTGTTCCAGGGCCTTCTCACCATTGCCAGCCCCCAGTGGTGGTCCCAGCTGAATGAACTCATCCCATTCTTTGAGATGTATTTTCTCCACTTTTTCATCCAAGTCCCTACCATGTGCTATAGAAGTCCCTCTATGGCTGCTTGGACTCTGAATGCACTGTCCTTGGTACCCTCTGGCCCTTCTTTAGTTTCTTTACTGGAGGAGAAATTTACTTCACCTCACCTATTCTGCCATCTTCTCAGAAGTCCACTGTAGGTTTTTCATCTATGCCCTTTATCTTGTTGAGAAAGTTTCCTTCTTTTCCTATCTTTTGAAGTGTTTTTATCACTGTATTTTGTCAAATGCCTTTTCTCTGCCAATTGAGATGATCACTTGGTTTCCTCCCTTAGATTTGTTAATGTGGTGTATCACAATAATTGATTTTTTTTTGGTGAACCACCCTTGCATACTTGGGATAAAACAGACTTGATCATGCTGCATAATTCTTTTTATGTACTCTTTGATTCAATTTGCAAGAATTTTGTTGAGGAATTTTCCATCTATACTTATTTGAGAAATTGGTCTTGATTTCCTTGTAGTATCTTAATCTGGCTTTGGTTTTAGAGTGATATTGGTCTCATACAATGAGTTAAGTGGTGTTCCCTCCTCTTCAGTTTTATGGAAGTGTTTGAACAGGATTGGTATTAACTTTTCTTGGAATGCGTGGTAGAATTCACCTGTGAAGTCATTTGTTCCTGAGCTTTTCTTTCTTGGGAGTTTTTTGATTATGGATTCAGTATCTTTACTTGTAATTGGACTGTTGAGGTCTTCTATTTCAGCTAGAGTCTGTGCGTGTTGTTTGTGTGTTTCTTGGAATTTGTCAATTTCATCTAAGTTGTCTAGTTTTTGGCATACAGTTGTTCACGGTATCTTCTTGTGATATTTTTTATTTCTTTGGGGTCAGTAGTAATGTCCCTTCTCTCATTTATGATTTTATGTATGTGCAACTTCTCTCTTTTTTTCTTTGTCAGTAGAGCTATGGGTTTGTCAATTTTATTGATCTTCTCAAAGAACCAACTTCCAGTTTTGTTTATTCTCTCTGCTGTTTTTTATTCTCAATTTCATTTATTTCTGCTCTAATATTCACTATTTCTTTCCTTCTGCTTGCTTTGGGGTTAGTTTGCTGTTATTTCTCTTTTTCCTCCAGGTGTGCAGTTAGGACTTTGATTTTAGCTTTTTCTTCTTTTTAAATGCAGGAATTTGGGGCTGTAAATTTCCCTTTTAGTACTGCCTTTGCTGCATCCACTAAGGTTTGATATGTGGTATTCTCATTTTCATTTGTCTGAATATATTTACTGATTTCCCTTGCAATTTCTCCTTTGACCCTAAGGATTGCTTACAAGAGTGTTATTTAATTCCATGTATTTGTGTATTTTCCTTTTCTTCACTGATTACTGATTTCCACCTTTATTCCATTATCATCAGAAAAGATGCTTCGTTTAAATTATTAAATTGTAAATGTATTGAAACTTGTTTTGTAACCCAACATGTGTTCTATCCTGCAGTATGATCCTTGTTCACTTGATTAGAATGCATATCTGCTGTTCTGGGGTGCAATACTCTCTCATATGTCTGTTCAATCTAGTTCATTTATCATATTATTCAAGTTTCTGTTTCCTTATTGCTCTTTCATCTAGATGTTCTATTTATTTGTGTGAGTGGTGTGTTGAAGTTTCCAATTATTATTGTAGCTATATCTATTTCTCCTTTCAGTTTTGCCAGTGTTTGCCATCTGTATTTTCAGGTACCCAGGTTTAGGTGCATAAATATGTGTGTTTGTTATTTCTTCTTGGTTGATTGCCCCTTGTATTAATATATGGTCTCCTTCTTTGTCTATTTTTATAACAGATTTGCATTTAAGGTCTATTTTTTGTGATATTAGTATAGCTACCCAAGTTCTTTTTTGGTTACCATTTGCATGAAATATCTTCTTTCAACCTTTCCCTTTCAACCTATTCAAGTCCTTGGGTCAAAGATGAATCTCTTGTAGACAGCATATGGATGGATCATACTTTTGCATCTATTCTGCCAATAAGTGTCTTTTGATTGGGGAGTTTAATCCATTAACATTCAGTGTTACCACTGTAAAGGCAGTACTTACCTCAACCATTTTATTCTTTGCTTTTTCTGTCATATTTTTTCTTCCTCTCTTTTACCCTTCTAGTTACCCTTTCTGATAAGCTTCATTTCCACACCCTTCTCCAAGCATCTGTCTCCTGTCCTTTCCTTTTAGCCTGCAAGGTTCACTTTAGTATTTCTTGCAGGACAGTTTTTTGTTGATGATTTCTCGGTTTCTGTTTATCTGTGACTATATTAACTTCTCCCTAATTTTTGAAGGAGAGTTTTGCTGGATAAGAATTCTTGACTGGGAGTTATTCTGTTTCCTTTCTTTAACTATATCATATGTTTTGCCTCTATGGTTTCTAATGAGAAATTGGCACTTAGTTTTATTGTGGTTCCCTTGTATGTGACTAGCCGCTTTTTTGTTGCTGCTTTCAGGATTCTGTCTTTATCTTTGGCATTTTACCTCCTGATTTGTATGTGTCTTGAAGTAGGTCTGTTAGGATTTATTCTGTTTGGAGCATGTTGTGCTTCTTGGACATGTATATTTATGTTAATTTGGGGGAAATTTTTTGGCCTTTATTTCCTCAATTATTGTTTCTGCTCCATTTCCCTTCTCTTCTTCTGGGATACCCATGATGCATATGTTTGTGTATATCTGGCTGTCATTCAAGTCCCTGGGACCCTGCTCGATTTTTTTCCATTTTTCCCTATCTCTTCTTCTGTTTGTAAGATTCTGATTGCTCTGTCTTCTAATTCGCTGATTCTTTCTTGGGCCTGTTCAGTTCTACTGTTGTATTTTTAATCTCTTCATTCCCATAAGTACTGTTATGTCTTTTCATACTCTCAAATTTTTATTTTATGCTTACCCAGTGTCTTCTTGATATTCTTTATCTCTTTATGCACATTTTCCTTTGTCTCCTTGAATTAATTTAGGAGGTTTGTTTGATTGTATTTGATTTGTTCTTCTCGATTCTGTCTTCTCTGAAGTTCAATTTTTTTTCCATTGACTGGGCGATATCTTCCTGTTTCTTAGTATAGCTTGTTAGATTTTTGCTTATGTCAATGCGTCTATCTTTTTTCCATTTTTTATTGAGATATATTCACATAACATACAATCATCCAAAGTGTGCAATCAGTTGTTCAAAGTACCATCATATAGTTGTGCATTCATCACCACAATAATGTTTGAACATTTTCATTACTCCAAAAAAAAAAATAAAAAATAAGAATAAAAGTTAAAGTAAAAAAGAACACCCAAAACATCCCATTCCCCTTATCCCCCCTATTATTCATTAAACTTCTGCCCCCATTTTTCTATCCATCTGTCAATACACTGGATAAATGGAGTGTGAGCCACAAGGTTTTCACAATCACATGGTCATACTGTGTAAGCTATATAATCATACAATCTTCAAGAATTAAGACTACTGGGCTGCAGTTCAACAGTTTCAGGTATTTCTTTCTAGCCATTCCAACATACCAAAAATTAAAAATGGATATCTATATAAGGCATAAGAATAACCTCCAGAATGATGTCTTGACTCCATTTGAAATCTCTAAGCTGCTAAAACTTAATTTTGTTTCATTTCTCTTTCCCCTTTTGGTCAATAAGGCTTTCTCAATACCACAATGTCAGGACCAGGCTCATCCCTGGGAGTCATGTCCCACATTGCCAGGGAGACTTACACCCCTGGAGTCATGCCCCACATCAGGGGAGGGCAGTGAGTTTAACTAAAGACTTGGGTTAGAGAGAGAGGCCATATCTGAGCAACAAAAGAGGTTCTCTGGGGGTGATTCCTAGGCACAATTTTAAGTATGTTTAGCCTCTCTTTTGCAGCAAAAGGCTACATAAGGGCAAGCCCCAAGATCAAGGGCTCGGCCTTCTAAATTGGTAGTCCCCAATACTTGTGACAATATCAGTAATTCCTCGGTTTGGAAGTTTAATATTTCTTCATTTTCCCCCAGTCCCTCAAGGGGGCTTTGCAAATACATTTTTATTCTCTGCCCAAATTACTCTGGGGTGTATCAGGGCTTCACACTAACCTGTACAAACCAAGAAGATTTCCCTCCCTATTCAAAGTTCCATGTAATTGTGGTGTTTGAATAAACTAACTATACAAGTTAAATTATATAGTGTGTTACAAAAAATATAGATTTTACACCAAATAAACATATCTTCCTTTGGTCTCACACAGAAGTTTTAAAACACCATCACTCTCATCCTTTACCTTTTAGTCTGGTTTACCTTAGTCCTACCCAAGTCCATTTCCTTCATATTTTTAATTGAAGTCAGATCTCTTTTTCAGTCTCTTTAACATTTGCTGTATGGAGTTATGCTGAAATTCATAGCTGCCTAACTCTGGCTATGAGTTTCAGGTGTCACACATGTACCTGAAGTTCCAGGTACTGGCCGGGTTATACACAAAAAGCTCAGCATCTCAGAATTTAGAAATAACCATTACAACTCAGGAACAGATGCAATGACTGTAAGAGCTTACAATCTAGGAAACTTTACCACAAGCCTTCCCCTGAAAAATAAAAATAAAAATACAATACAATAAATTAAAAAAATTAAAAATACAGTAAATAATTCAGACAACACCACCACTGCCAGGAAATCCCACAACCCTCCTTTATATCTCCCTCTTATAGATATTTAACTTTGGTATATTTCCTTTGTTACAATTAATGGAACTGTATTACAGTGTTGCTGTTAACTATAAACTAGTTTGCATTGATTGTATTTTTTCCCATGCCATCCTATTTTCATCACTTTGCAAAGTTGACATTCATTTGTTCTCCATCGTGTAACAGCAATCTTATATTTGTACGTTTAAGCATGGTCATTGACCACTCTAAGTTTCACTAAGTTATACAGTCCCAGTCTTTATCTTCTATCTTTCCTTCTGGTGTCATATATGCCCCTAACATTCCTCTTCCAACCATACTCACAGTCATCTTTGTTCAATGTGTTACAATATTGTGCTACCATCATATAATATTGTGCTATCCATTTCTGGATCTATACAGTCAATCCTGTTGAGCATTCCATACTCCATCATCAAACACCTGATATCTGCCCTCTTTCTATATCCTGATAATGTGTGTACCCTTTTACTTATCCTTACTGTAGCACTCCCTTTAGTGTTTTTTGTAGAGGAGGACTACTGTTCAGGAACTCTCTCAGTGTCTGTTTATCTGTAAATATTTTAAACCCTACCTCACTTTTGAAAGACAGTTTTGCTGGCTATAGGATTCTTAGTTGGCAGTTTTTCTCTTTCAGCATCTTGACTATATCATACCCATCTTATTGCTTCCATGGTTTCTGCTGATAGATCTGCACTTAATCTTATCAAGCTTCCCTTGCATGTGATGGATTGTTTTTATTTATTACACTGATTGAACGTTGTTATCCTAGATCTTATGAAGTGCAAGTATGCCGTGAAATATTTTTTTTAATCATCATTTTATTGAGATATATTCACATACCACGCAGTCATACAAAACAAATCGTACTTTCGATTGTTTACAGTACGATTACATAGATGTACATTCATCACCTAAATCAATCCCTGACACCTTCATTAGCACACACACAAAAATAACAAGAATAATAATTAGAGTGAAAAAGAGCAATTGAAGTAAAAAAGAACACTGGGTACCTTTGTCTGTTTGTTTCCTTCCCCTATTTTTCTACTCATCCATCCATAAACTAGACAAAGTGGAGTGTGGTCCTTATGGCTTTCCCAATCCCCTTGTCACCCCTCATAAGCTACATTTTTATACAACTGTCTTCGAGATTCATGGGTTCTGGGTTGTAGTTTGATAGTTTCAGGTATCCAGCACCAGCTACCCCAATTCTTTAGAACCTAAAAAGGGTTGTCTAAAGTGTGCGTAAGAGTGCCCTCCAGAGTGACCTCTCGGCTCGTTTTGGAATCTCTCTGCCACTGAAGCTCATTTCATTTCCTTTCACATCCCCCTTTTGGTCAAGAAGATGTTCTCCGTCCCACGATGCCAGGTCTACATTCCTCCCCGGGAGTCATATTCTACGTTGCCAGGGAGATTCACTCCCCTGGGTGTCTGATCCCATGTAGGGGGGAGGGCAGTGATTTCACCTTTCAAGTTGGCTTAGCCAGAGAGAGAGGGCCACATCTGAGCAACAAAGAGGCATTCAGGAGGAGACTCTTAGGCACAGATATAGGGAGGACTAGCCTCTCCTTTGCAGCAACCGTCTTCCCAAGGGTAAAACTTATGGTAGAGGGCTCCACCCATCAAACCACCAGTCCCCTATGTCTGTGGTCATGTTAGCAACCATGGAGGTGGGTTAGGCGAATACCCCTGCACTCTCCACAGGCTCCTCAAGGGGGCACTACATCTTTTTTTTTTCCTTGTTTTTCTTTCTTTCTTTTTTTTTTTTAACTTTCCCTTCTTTTTTAAATCAACTGTATGAAAAAAAAAAGTTAAAAAGAAAACAAACATACAATAAAAGAACATTTCAAAGAGACCATAACAAGGGAGTAGGAAAAAGACAACTAACCTAAGATAACTGCTTAACTTCCAACGTGTTCCTACTTTACCCCAAGAAAGTTACATAATATAGCAACATTTCTGTGAACTTGTTCCTACTATATCCATCAGAATTTAACAGACCATAGTCATTTCTGGGCATCCCCAGAACGTTAAATAGCTTATCTGTTCTTCTTGGATTATTGTTCCCCCTTCCTTAATTGCTCTCTACTGCTAGTTCCCCTACATTCTACATTATAAACCATTTGTTTTACATTTTTCAAAGTTCACTTTAGTGGTAGCATATAATATTTCTCTTTTTGTGCCTGGCTTATTTCGCTCAGCATTATGTCTTCAAGGTTCATCCATGTTGTCATATGTTTCACGAGATCGTTCCTTCTTACTGCCGCGTAGTATTCCATCGTGTGTATATACCACATTTTCTTTATCCACTCATCTGTTGAAGGACATTTGGGTTGTTTCCATCTCTTGGCAATTGTGAATAATGCTGCTATGAACATTGGCGTGCAGATATCTGTTCGTGTCACTCCTTTCCGATCTTCCGGGTATATACCGAGAAGTGCAATCGCTGGATCGAATGGTAGCTCTATATCTAGTTTTCTAAGGAACTGCCAGACTGACTTCCAGAGTGGCTGAACCATTATACAGTCCCACCAACAGTGAATAAGAGTTCCAATTTCTCCACATCCCCTCCAGCATTTGTAGTTTCCTGTTTGTTTAATGGCAGCCATTCTAACCGGTGTTAGATGGTATTTCATTGTGGTCTTAATTTGCATCTCTCTAATAGCTAGTGAAGATGAACATTTTTTCATGTGTTTCTTGGCCATTTGTATTTCCTCTTCAGAGAACTGTCTTTTCATATTTTTTGCCCATTTTATAATTGGGCTGTCTGTACTATTGTCATTGAGTTGTAGGATTTCTTTGTATATGCAAGATATCAGTCTTTTGTCAGATACATGGTTTCCAAAAATTTTTTCCCATTGAGTTGGCTGCCTCTTTACCTTTTTGAGAAATTCCTTTGAGGTGCAGAAACTTCTAAGCTTGGGGAGTTCCCATTTATCTATTTTGTCTTTTGTTGCTTGTGCCTTGGATGTAAAGTCTAGTAAGTGGCCGCCTAATACAAGGTCTTGAAGATGTTTTCCTACATTATCTTCTAGGAGTTTTATGGTACTTTCTTTTATATTGAGATCTTTGGTCCATTTTGAGTTAATTTTTGTGTAGGGGGTGAGGTAGGGGTCCTCTTTCATTCTTTTGGATATGGATATCCAACTCTCCCAGCCCCATTTGTTGAAAAGACCATTATGGCTCAGTTCAGTGACTTTGGGGGCCTTATCAAAGATCAGTCGGCCATAGATCTGAGGGTCTGTCTCTGAATTCTCAATTCGATTCCACGGATCTATATGTCTATCTTTGTGCCAGTACCATGCTGTTTTGGCAACTGTGGCTTTATAATAAGCTTCAAAGTCCAGGAGTGTAAGTCCTCCCACTTCGTTTTTCTTTTTTAGAGTGTCTTTAGCAATTTGAGGCATCTTCCCTTTCCAAATAAATTTGATAACTAGCTTTTCCAAGTCTGCAAAGTAGGTTGTTGGAATTTTGATTGGGATTGCATTGAATCTGTAGATGAGTTTGGGTAGAATTGACATCTTAATGACATGTAGCCTTCCTATCCATGAACATGGAGTATTTTTCCATCTTTTAAGGTAACCTTCTATTTCTTTTAGTAGAGTTATGTAGTTTTCTTTGTATAGGTCTTTTATATCTTTGGTTAAGTTTATTCCTAGGTACTTGATTTTTTTAGTTGCTATTGAAAATGGTATCTTTTTCTTGAGTGTCTCTTCAGTTTGTTCATTTCTAGCATATAGAAACATTACTGACTTATGTGCATTAATCTTGTATCCCGCTACTTTGCTAAATTTGTTTATTAGCTCTAGTAGCTGTATTGTCGATTTCTCAGGGT